>NC_134403.1:155487857-155788413 GCF_038048845.1 Mixophyes fleayi | reverse complement strand
CCTCCAAAACCTTCCTTTCTACACAAACTTCTCAGCCATTTAATAACTTTTAGCTGTCTTCCACATCTAGTGTATGGCTTGGGAAGCATTTCAGAAAACTTCCTTGCTTTAAGGTTACAATCTAATTTCCATTCTGAACTGTTTTTAAGGACTGTTCATCTATAACGCACCTTGTCATTGGTACCTATATGGACCTACCTACCCCAGGATCCCATTCTCCCACCCTTTCCTCCTCCTCCTACATTGGCACCAACCAGTGTCTGCTAAGGCAGCATAGGCAAATTTAAGGCCTGATTCATTTAGGAGAATTTTTTCGTAAAATCGCTCAGCGCATGCCCAGAAACAGACCATATACCAGAGTATGCAGCAATGTCCAATTAATCTTCGAGTTTAAAGGACCCTTACTATAGCCTGTAATTTCATGGGCAGAACAGGAAGGGAAATGGGCAAATGCACATAGTCCTGTCCTGGTTCACCTCTTACCTTACTCACCGATCCTTCTCTGTCACCATCTCTGGGTCTCTCTTCCCCCAGTCCACCCTTCCAGTCGGGGTCCCTCAGGGCTCTGTTCTGGGACCCTTACTCTTCTCTCTATACACCTCCTCCCTGGGTGAACTCATCAGCTCCTTCGGCTTCAGCTACCACCTTTACGCTGACGACACTCAACTATACCTCTCCTCTCCTGATCTCTCTCCCTCCCTCCTCTCCAGGGTGTCCACCTGCCTCTCTGCCATCTCCTCCTGGATGTCCTCTCGATTCCTCAAACTTAACCTTGCCAAAACTGAGCTCATAGTTTTTCCTCCCTCTCATACCTCATCCCCTTCTGACCTCTCCATCACTGTCGACAATACCTCTATCTCCCCTGTCCCCCAAATTCGCTGCCTTGGTGTCATCCTTGACTCCTTTCTTTCCTTTGGCCCCCACATCCTCTCACTTGCTAAATCCTGCCGCTTCCAGCTGCGTAACATCGCTTGCATCCGGCCCTTCCTCTCCCAAGATGCCACCAAATGCCTCTGATCATCTCCCGCCTGGACTGCTGCAACCTCCTCCTCACTGGCCTCCCCCACTCTCATCTCGATCCCCTTCGATCAGTTCTTAACGCTGCCGCTAGGCTTATATTCCTTTCTTGCCGCTCCTCTTCTGTCTCCCCCCTCTACCTAGCCCTACACTGGCTTCCATTCCCCTTCAGAATCCTCTTTAAGCTCCTCACACTCACCAACAAGGCCCTCGCCAACTCCACTGCGCCCTACATCTCCACCCTCCTCTCTATTCATGCTCCATCCCGCCCTCTCCATTCTGCCTCTGACCGTCGCCTCTCTTCCCCACTTATAACCTCCTCCCATGCGCGTATCCAAGACTTCGCCCGCGCTGCACCCCTCCACTGGAACAAGTGCCCTCCCTCCTTCAGAACTTCCCCTAATCTGTCCAGTTTCAAACGGGTCCTAAAAACCCACCTTTTTCTTAAAGCCTTTCTGTCTCCCACTTAACTTCTTACCTTATCTTCTGCCTTCGTCCCCCTACTCTCCTTCTCTCCCCTGCGTCTCTCTGTCTGTCCACCCCTCTCCTTAGATTGTATGCTCCTCTGAGCAGGGCCATCTCTCCTCCTGTTTCCACCACTTCTAACTCTGCTCTCCAGCTACTTAGCCCTCCTCCTTGAGGCTCCACTCCACGTCCACTCTCGCTTCCTCCTCCCCCTGGGGGTCTCCCTGTCTTCCGCGCCCTCCTTCTTGGGCCCCGTCATTTGCGGTTCCTACCTCCCCCTTCCCCGCCCTCTCTAGCTGTGCATTGAGCTTACTGAGTTGCTGTGCCTACTGTTTACTGTACTGTGCTATCTCCCATTGTATTATAATTTGTTTGTCTCTGTACGGCGCTGCGGACGCCTTGTGGCGCCTTATAAATAAAAATTAATACTAATAATAATAGTCAATGTACAGTAAGGGCCAAGCTCGAGTGCACGCAGCAGCATTCGAATCAAGCTTTGGGCATCTCAAAGGCACGTGTTTTTCTGTAGTATCACTTGCACCAATTATAGGTCTGTTGTAAGTGTTGAGTGATATTGATGATCGAGTATGCAGGGTAGAACGTGTTTGCAATCAGGAGCAACTGTAAAAATGCTTTTTATGTACAGTAGACATTCAAAACATTCTAAGAAACGTTTTTTTTTTCTTTTCTGTGTATTCTTTTGTGACTTTGTCACGCAAATGATGCTGGAACCACCACTGAATGGTATTAACGCAACTAAACAGGGAGGTGCAGAATTTAATGCACCCCTGGTAATTAACAGGGACCCCCACACAGAGGTATGGACTTGGCTGCATGAGGTGTGCAGCTTTACACAGGGAGAATCCATGAGCAGGGTCAGAGGCCTGGCGAAGGTTAGGATCAGAGTGAGCAGAGTAGTACCAAACAATAAGCAAGAGGGAAGTCCAGGAACAATCCAAGGTCACAACGGAACATTAAACAATAGGAGCAGGCAAGTAGTAAACAGAAATGCTAGGCAGGTGGTGATTTCGGCGGTCAGAACAGCTGACCACCGACAGACTGCATGTCACACGCCGGTCCTATAGTCAGGTCCCAGCTCTGTGACTTTCCCTTTAAGAACCATGATTCTGCTTGCTTCTCTTTGAGAGACATTACTTTCACAGGTGCTCCTAGCTACTGTGATCTGGACCACTCCCTAAACCTCATTGGTCCTGGAGCACTATATGAACCTCCCAAGGTTATGGGCTCATTGCCTGATCTTCGTGTTACTCAGTCTACCTTGGTCTAGGTTAAATCTGCTACTGCTATTACCTGTGTGCTGGACTTCTACATCTACAAACCACCATACCTGGTACTTGTGGTTCCACTCTGCTTACTGAATCTCCTACTACTGTTACCTGTGTGCTGGACTTCTACATCTACAACCACCATACCTTGTACTTTTAGTTCCACACTGCTTACTGAATCACCTACTGCTGTTACCTGTGTGCTGGACTTCTACATCTACAACCACCATACCTGGTACTTGTAGTTCCACACTGCTTACTGAATCTCCTACGGCTGTTACCTGTGTACTGGACTTCTACATCTGCACACTGAACTGGCTCATGAGTTGCCTATTACATCTGCACTCATATTGATTGGCTCAACTACCTTTCTGCTCGGCTGCCTGTATTCTTTACTGAACTTCAATCAAGTTACCTTGTCATCTGTGGTTCTATGTTTGGCATGGCTATTATTATTACTCTGCTAATTATTAGTTGCTGGACTGTTATTAAGAATATATTGCCAAGCTAGTAGCCAGTTCAGTTATTCAAGTTATGTGCGTTCAATCTTCATGCCGTTGTTATTGGTTACCAACTGAACTTCTTTCGTGATTTCATTGTATTTTGTGAACTGCCGTGTACTCGGCTTACTGAGTTGTACATATCTTATACTGTTGCTGTTATACCATCTATCAATATACTATATTGCAACGCTACTAACATCTTCTGTGTTTTGTTCAACCTCCACCATCCACTGCTATAACATCTAAGTAGTGGCAAATGGGATCCATAAAATACTCATAGCCGTGATACTGCATAGGCAGCGTTCCGTTGCCCAGCAACGGGGTGCTGCTACTGTGCGTGCGCAGCGTGAAGCTGAGGCCCAGAAGAGTGTCCCATTGCTAGGCAACGAGACATGAGCGCTGTCCCCGTAACCTAGGGGAAGTGCGGGGATGACGCCTGACAGACTTTATATTCCACATATGTATTGAACTTATCTGCAGTGTGTCTGCTAGAGCAGAACGCACCTAGACCTGTATTCATCAACAGTTGTATCTTCAGATCCGCTGCTTGTTGAATATGAATGTCCGTATGCCCGATTTATGTGCGTTTTCCAAAAAAATGCCCAATTTGTTAGTTTTGAATATGAGCTTCCATATAATCAATTTGCTAACATCTTACTCATCAGTATTCACCAGCCAACGTTTGTTTCAGAAGTGCATACATAACACAAAATTTACACTAGGTAGCATTATCAATCGTGGAATACCTACAGACTTCAAATTACTCTAAAAGTAAACTTACGAGTATGAATAAAGTAGACATAATGATGCAATGTATAGTACTTTAGAATAATAATACATTAGTATTAAAATAACACAGACTACTTAAAATTAAAAAGTTATATTTTTAAAGAAAGAACAATATGAGAACAAAAAGAAACCACAAGTTTTCATAGAATATTACCATAAAATAGAACAACATATTTATCTTGCTTTCATAATTACTGTGAAGATAACGGGTTTAAGGTAACCCTCTGTGCTGCACAGCTGGCCTACCCGGTACCTATCCAAGTTTCAAAATCACCCAGGCAAATATCCGAGATAAAACAAATAAGTTTATATAACAAAATGATAGCACCAAACAGCAATGAACACATTTAAATAATAACTTGCAATAAATAACACTACAGTCACAGACAACGTACAGGGTATAAAACACCTCATCAGTATCCTTGTCACTTTCAGGGACTGCTGTCTATCCATTCAAGCTTCTCCCCCTCTCTCCTTTGAGGCTACCAGTAAGGTAGTGATCCTGAGTCACTGTCACTCTGCTTTTGGCGGACACACAGCTCTCCAAGACCTGGAGAGATAAGTCAGTACTCCAGGGACTGACTGTCCCTTTCCTGTCAGGAGCAGAGATCTACATCTTAACGCCAGCTTGACTTCAGCTATCACTTGGTAGTGAATGCCAATTTGCTGTCCTCTGGAGCTCTCTTTTAAGCCCAAAAATGACATCATAAGCAATTTCAGGACCTGCCTGATTGGTCCTTTTTTGTGTTTATGTTTTCAAAGGTAAACATACAGACAAAGGGATAGCAGATGAGCCACTCTTGATATAATTAAGGATAGGTATTTTTCTGTGGCTATGCAGCAGAGTTTGTTTAAACAGGAGCAATCACAATCCAGACATAATATATTTAAATACACAAAAAGTCCTCTGTAATTAAACATAGAGCTCTGTCTGTGGATCTTTTCCCTATCTTAATACATGAGACCTCCTGGTGTGATGTACATACAGGACTGGTGGACAATAATCCATTTGCCTAGGCTGAAACAATGGACTAGTCTGCAAGGCAAGAAAAACATGCTGGCAGACATTTTATCTACTTTCAAATAGAATATATACAAGTTTAAATGTGACTGACAAATATGGGTAACCAGAAGGCTAGTAAAATTATATGTTTTTTATAGTCCATAATTTGTGAGAAACAAGGTGCAGACTGGTTGAGATGATATTAATACCTCGTTTCACCACATTCCTCCCCCACTTTTTTTTAGCCCTGGTTTCAGGGTGGCTGTGGTATGCCCCAAGCAAACTTCCTCCTCCAAATCCAAAGTCTCTGGCCTAAGCCACTGAATTGACCCGCTGGGGTGTTACCTGGGTCCGGGGGGATTGGGGGCCGCAGTCTATAGTTTGAGTTCCCCACTGGTGTCCTAGAGAATTGGGCCAAACAAATCCCATGGTGGAAGGGCCTGCTTGATTAGACAAGCGGCAAGGGAAACAGTACATGTCAATATGTCCGGAGGTACTACACAAGCCTCAGCCAGTGCAGTTACTGAGCAGCACTGGGGCAAACTCCTAAAGCCCCATTTCTTTCTCCCCTGGTCTGTGTCTACGGAACTCACAAACCCCAGCAAATCTATGTGGAGAAACAGGGTTACCGCACAGTATTCTCCACTGGCCATTCACACCCAATAAGTCATGGCTGGCTGCAGAGGAAAAAACAGACCTAAAGGTCCTGTAGTCAGCTCTCTCCCCTCAAAAGCCAAGTCTCCACTGTTTAAAGGTAAAACATTGAGCGGTCCCAGCAGAATGCCATCCAAAAAATCTGGGCTCAAGTTCTCTTTCCCAAAATAATCTGGTACAAGAGGTGGGGTACATAGGGGCTTCTCACTGCCCGTGCTCACCTCCTTCGCCTCTGGCGCATCTGGAGGAAGCATTTTCTCCACAGAGGGGGGTTAACTGGACTGGAGAAACCAGTGCCGAATCCTGGGTGCAACTCTGTTGGAATCTCGGTTGCGGTACCCAGATTTACAGCAGGCTGCAGGGAGGTTACAGGATCACTCCAACCAATGAAACTCATCATCTGACCTGGTGGCGACAACATGCTGAGCCTTCTCTGTTCTTTTCCCCGCCAGTCTAACTTCACTTGAAAACTCTCTCAGTGTAACATTCAAGGCAGCTGGTGGCTGGAATTCACTTACCAAGTCCTCATTCTCCAAGCCTGCAAGTGGCCAATTGTAACACAGGTCAGTCTGGTCACTGAGAGTTTTGCTGTGACCTTCCCCCATTGGAGAGAGAAGGGGTTGCAAGTGGTGCTTACTAGCAACCACCTGTTCGAGGTCGGCATTGCCCAGCATAGCTAGCGGTTTAGCTGGTTGCAGACTCTCTTCCTTAGCTGCGTCTTTCCCAGCATCCACTTTGACACGGTTGGTGAGCAAGGTGTCTCACCATAGCTGACCCTAATACATCAGCAGCTGAATGGGGCTTCTTTTCCCTGGGATGACCTCTATAGGCTGGGTGACCGCTTCTTCAGCTAGTGGAAGAAGCAGCTGCAGGCATCCATCTGTCGGCATTGGTCTTGCCAGTTTAGGCTATTGAGCTGTCCACAATCTGATGCCTTTTCTTGTAACAGTTCAAAACACTCCTCTAAACTATTCAACTGCTCCAGGAGAGTCATCTTGGGTCCCAGCTTAAGAATCCACCATCGATAGTCGCTGAAAGACTTGACTGGGTTTGCTTGATCATGTTTGAGGTCCTGGATGAGTTCCCTAAGATCCTGATAGAAATAGGGAACACCACGCAATTGACATTCAGCTACTAATGCCATCCGGTCCATCCCTTCTAAAGGATCTTTTGGGGCCATCTTTATGGTGGGGCTGGGACCCATTCTACTCGCAGTTGGCCCAAAATCTGACACTGCTGGCTGGCTGCACGGACCCATTCCCAGGCTGCTCTGTAGTTGGACCGTAGCTCCAACCTACTGCAGGCGTTACACTTCCTTAGTGGTGCTCCTACTCACTGTCATACATGGTGGGGCAGAGACCCACTACCACGCACTCTGCTCCAAGGGCTTTCGGGCCTTGAACAGTATCTGCGGCAGGGTACTGTCCTGCTCTCACTTCACTTAGTACCTCTGAGAAGGCATGCGGACCCTACTCCAGCTGTTAGAATGACCTTCTCTTGTACCACACTTATCTCGCATCTAGGTGGACGTAATCCTAGCCTAATGCTGGTGTCACCTGTCTGTGATCCTCCATGTGGGACCCTGTCCACTATCCTGTACTGCCCAAAAGGTGAACGCACCGACCCCAAGCCAGTACCCTTGTCGCTATTGGATCCTTTTGCAGCTCCCAACTACTGGTCACTGTTACCCAAGCAACTATGCCACAGACTGTAATGTGCAGGGTTGGTTCTTCAGATATTTGGAGAGCCCTGGACCAAACCTCCTGTGTGATCCCCTGCAGCTCTACCCGGCTTGCCTAACTGGGACTGGGTGATCCCACTGCTGTCACCAATTAAATGTTAGGATACCATCCTTAGCTCGGTTGGCAGTTACCCTGTGTGGGATTTAACTCAAAATAAGGCTTTATTACAACAGCACAACACCACAAGACGTTCACAAGACACAGCGTAAATGGTAGCATGTATCCTCCAGCAGCCTCTTGCAGTCAGCACTTCCAAAGTAATAATTTCAGTCTCTTTCTGATTCTTATCCTCCCGCAATAATACCACTATCGTTTAGCTAGACAGTTACCATGTTGCCCAGCCTGGGTACTGGCTCACACATACCCTGTCCTGGTAGGGTTTCCTCCAGCGGCACTACAATGCCTGCCCAGAGTCCGTTTTGCTGATGTTTTGTACACCAGGATCCTCCTGTTAGGAACTCCCAAGTCAGTACAGTGAAACTCGGGAACTGCTCAGAAGTCCAGGTGTTCGCTGGAGCCCCTAGTGGTGGGGACAGACTGGGCTGCGGGCCGACTGAGGGTCGAGTAGCGTATACTGACTTAAAGGAGTTTCCCAGAAGTGGAGTGATTGGTGGACTGTAGTATAAGAGAAATCCAAGGTCCAAAGGTCACAGGCACAGAAGCAATATCCAAGGGCAAGCAAAAGGGTCAAACTCACAGGCAGAGAAGCGAAATCCGAATTCCAGGCAAAAGGTCAAGGTCAGAAGAGAAGGGTCAAAGGTCCAATAACAAGCAGGGGTCAAACACGGGTGGTCAAATCTAAGGTAACAGGAACCTAAATGGATAGCACAAACAGGCAGCAGGACTGAGGACAGAACGCTATAACCGGCAATGAGGCAGCAGGCCTCATTGCCTTAAATACATAGTTGGCCCAATCAAAAGTTACATGCACCCCTGCAGACTAATGAGAACATAGCACCAGACCAATCAGGGCTAATCCCTGATAGGTGCACCCAGATGCAGGCTAATGCCTGTAACTAGTCCCCTAATTAGCCCACAGGCTGTGTCCATTTTTGCGCATGCGCCCAGCTTCCAACAGCGCCAGGACGCAGCGCTATGTAACAGGCATCCGTCCGTTGCCTTGGCAACGGCCGGGTAGGAAGGGGAAGTGACGTCCCGGTCGTCATGGTGACGGCCGGGACACTGGAGCAGGTAGGAAGCGAGCTGCGGCGGCTGTGAGTACCGCCGCGGCTCGTGACACCTCAAAGCTAAAATAGCTCTCTTGACATTATGCTGTCCTTATATTCTTTACTGTATACACAGGGAGTAAGGTCAAATGTCTCAATCTTACCCCTTTCAGCAGGAGATACTTTAACTCTTAGACGTACTGTCTCTGTTACCTTGATTATACAATGGCTTGACACAATTACCTGTTTGGCTGGGTAAACTTAACAAAGGATTACAATATTACAACTGGGAATAATATGGAACTTCACACTTGCGTGACATATTAAGACATTTACTCATTTTTTCTGCTGCTTTATACAATTTAAGTTTGAGATACATTTTGATACAGTAACATTTATATTGATACATATTAATACTATGCTATAACAATGTGTATAATACTGTAGAGACAGTGAACATCATGTGACCTAATCACCAGGTCTCAGATTACATCTTGACCTAGATAATTAACTTGGGCTACCAGCTAGCTAGGGTTAACAATCACTCCGACATTGTTCTGATTACAAGCCAGATCTAAGCTGCACCTCATAACAATGGACATTTGTGACAAATGCTAATCACCTTAGCTAACACAAGCAAAATGACTTCTGCTGTCCTGTTATTTTCACACAGTATGGCAATATTCTTTATATTTATAATACATATAGTATTACAGGTAATAGCAAGGGCAAAATGTACCTAATAACATGAAATAATAATACACATAATACACAGATGCTCTGGTGTACATACTTAGACTGGGCAGAGGATTAAAAAGTACATTAAACCCTGAGAAACGGGTGATAAATAAAAGGTTCTCAGTCCAGCAGCACCCCATTTCTTGACAATAACCTTAATTGAACTATGTTCTTATGTTAAACATTGCACTTCTCTGACAATTGTCAGGACAAAAAAAATCATTGCTCACAAACTTCACATGGTTTTGCTTTTAAGATATAGTCTCAGTTATAAATCAATAAGATCCGCACTTCGAAACAATTTAATGACAAGCTAAAAACCCGAGAAAGATAGGTCATTTTTACCACCACCAAATCTTGCCATGGGCCAGCTGATTGCATATTGCACACTGGTTACTTTATCTGTCTTTGCTATGCCCATGAGTCATACCTATGCATAATATCCCTACCTACCTGTCCTCTCCATTTATCGTATTCTCTGCCCTGGCATTCTGCTTTCCCTCAGGTACATATCAGTAAAACATTGCTGATAGTTTCAATCAGTGGTCTTAGTGGAAATTTAGAAGTGGCGGTATGTAAAATGTAATTGGAATATAAATGAAAGTAAATTGATATTTTAAAATGAAGACAGTAAGAGAAGTGGCAATATGGCATACCACCGTATACACCTGGGGACCACCAGGAAGGACTTGGGAGACCCCTTGTTCCAACACAAACTTATCAACAAAATTCTGCAGAAACCACCATGGTGCTTTTTTTTTAAATGGCAAATATGATAAACAGTGGTGGCAACAGTAATTACAAGTAAATATACACATATAAAGTTTTGCAATCAATGACTAGTAGGGGGCAACATAATAGATAACAAATGCAAAGGTTGAATAGAGTTAGCTATATAAATACAGTTCTTTATATCAGTCACACAGTTTCAGTCACACTTTATTAAATCTAACGCTAACTGAATATATAAGAATGGCCTATCCTAAGCAGTGCTGCACATATATCAATAGTTTACGGTGGTGTCTTTTTCTTTTGGGTGGTAACTCGGGCAACATAATTTTACTGGAAAATAATTTGAAATTGGAATCCCAATGCCGGAATCTTTAACAAGCTGAGGTAAAATGTCAGTGGTAGCTAACTGATAAACAAGAAATAAATAGTAACTTCTTTAATTTTTATTCAGAGATGAGTAGTTAAACAAAAGTACTAAGTTTAGACACTATAAAATTAAATCTCCCTTTCTGTGCCCTAATAACAGAAACAGAGTGTTCAAACAATACTTAGTTTCTCAAATGTCTCTTGGAGCATCAGGGCTCATCTGACACTGGATTGACCACTCTTAACAGCTTGTTACAATGCACTGTTATAGTCCTCTCCTCATCAAACTCTGCCTCTTCCTGAGGTAAATATTTGATAAAACACTGTTCACTCACTAATCTCTGAGGTACTTTGTCATGGTCTCTCACCATATAAAGATTTGACTCTTCTATCCACTGTGAGCCTAATTATATAAATCAGGTTCACTGCTTCCAATGTCAGATTTCTTGTGCCTCCTCTGATCTGCTAGGTTGTTCTTTTTTCTCTCCTTCTCTACAGAGGACCCGAGCTTGACAGTTTTCCCTGCACACACACAACTCTCCCTTACAATTCTCTTTTTTACCCGTCCTCAAGCTACCACTGTAACAGTTCCTCTTGAGCTTGTGCAGTGAGCTGCACACTTGCAGGGAAACAGAGGAACCCTTTGTATCCTGCATGGTTTCACGCCAGCAACACTGGGGGCTACAAATCAAATCATACAGATGCAGATTGTGATATTGTACCAAATGGTGAGAATAACAGTGTAGAATTTGTTGAGTAATACAACCTGTGTATTACAGTATGTATTATGTTTCATTTGCCAGGAGCTGTGAGATGACAAATAGTGACTTTGAAATTCTCTAAATCCAATATCATTGACTCCACAGTGTCACGATTAGCAATACAGGAGTGACCACTGCCTGGTATTAGCACAACTGAACAGTAAGGCGCAGAGTCTAACGCACCCCTGGTGTTCATCAGGGACCCTCACAAGGGAGTATAGACTTAGCTGCAAAGGGTGCACATGTTGTTGTTCTCCAAGACAGTCACCAGCACAGTATCGGATGTCAACAGGGGTAGTTGACCGATCCGGGTAAGAACCAACCAGTAAGCGAGGTACACAGGGGCTGATCCAAGAATAGTCAAGCAAGCCAGATGTCAAACAAGCAGATAAAAGCCAAAATGTGATCCAAAGGGTAAGGCAAGAAAACAAGCTCAGTCAGGAGGTTATAACACAGGAGCAGTTTGCAAGTAACACAACAAGAAAAGTGGAGCAGGAAGTGATCCAATACTCTGGCACCCTAGTAGTGCCAGAGGCTTCTTCTACATGTAGGTCAGCCCTGATTGAGCAAAGCATAATTCAGCGGTCACAATGCAGCTGGCCACCGAGAGATGAGCTGGGCAGGGTTCCGTTGCCTAGGGACGGGACACTGCTCCTATTGCGCATGTGTGCTCAGAGCATTGGGCAGAAAATAAAGAAAGCACCCTGTTTTCTAGGCAACGGGATGCAAGTGCACGGAAGTGGCAGGCATCCGTCCTCGACACATAGTGGAAGTGCGGGTACGGTGCCTGACACAGAGCCTTTAACATTACAATTATTAAACTTGTAACATAATATTCTATTTGGAGAAACAAAATATTTGGATTCATTGGCTAAAGTGACAAAGTATAAAAACTAATTACTTAGATATAATAGAATATGAATTTTTTGCTGTCCCCCATATTTATTGTAATAGGCCGGTAGTGGACAATTGGCAACCCTCAATGGGGTCGCTCTCCTACAGATCACCTGACCAGGAAAATTTCCCCTTTTTGGTCCTCTTCATAGTAATTTTGAAATCACAAAAGGAGCACTGTGCATTCACATAGTCTATATAGCATGTTATGCCATGATCAGTTAGCCTACTCTTTGGGCTGCATGAACATTTCATTCAACCTGATCTCCCGATGAGAAAAGGGAGTTCTGCACAACGTTAATGTGCTGCCCCTTTGTGGCCTAGGGCTACTGAAAATGTAATATTGCCAATTACTGGAATAGATTAAACAGTAAACGTGATTACTAATACTTTAAACACTATTTGGAATAGAGCTATATTAATGATTTTTTCCAAATAGTAATAACATTACAACCTTAAATAAATATGATCTGTATATGAGCTATATAAATGTCTAGGCTAGGTTGTTTTATTGGTTACTATGTATTAAATTTCAGTTCCCATGCTATATAATGTTTTATTACTCATGGCTTTTATATTAGTTTACAATTGACAAGTTACAATTACATTAATATCATATAAATGGGTGAAATATTATCTTATTCCAAATATATAAACATATTATGACAGGTGCATTTTAATAAAGATTACAAATATAATTTAGCTGTAGGCACTCCTGCCCATTCTCAGGGATGATGAAAGCTATTTGGGCCAAACAAAAAATGATCTATTTTGTGCACTGCACACCACAAATTAACTTGCTAAATGACATGCAAAGCATGCCAAAATAATTTCAGTACCCCCTTTAGAGAAATATTTATGTCCCCTTTATTAAAAAACTATTTATTATTGTCCATTTCAGTGAAATATATAATTAACATTGCACTCTTCAGTGAAATAAATAATATAGCAGTTAGATTGTTTAAATTATTATTGTGCTCATACTTACAAACAATATTTACTAACAATTTGTCCCCAATAAATACAATCATGGAAAAAAGTTTTGAGAATGACCCAAGAATTGGTTTTCACAAAGTTTGCTGCTTCAATGTTTTTAGAATTTTTTGTTAGATGTTGCTGTGGTATACTGAAGTTAAATTACAAGCATTTCATAAGTGTCAAAGGCTTTTATTGATAATTACATTAAGTTTATGCAAAAAGTCAATATTGGCAGTGTTGACCCTTCTTTTTGAAGACCTCTGCAATTTGCCCTGGAATGCTGCCAATCAACTTCTGGGCCACATACTAACTGATGGCCGACCATTATTGCCTAATCAATGTTTGGAGTTTGTCAGAATTTGTGGGGTTTTGTTTGGCCACCTGCCTCTTGAGAATTGACCACAAGTTCTCAATGTGCTTAAGGTCTGGGGAGTTTCCTGGCCATGGACCTAAAAATTTCAATGTTTTGATTTCCGAGCCACTTAGTTATCACTTTTGTTTTATGGCAAGGTGCTCAGTCATGCTGGAAAAGGCATTGTTCCTCATAAAACTGTTCTTGGATGGTTGGGAGAAACTGCTCTTGGAGGATGTTTTGGTACCAATCTTTATTCAAGGCTGTGTTCTTAAGCAAAATTGTGAGTGAACCCACTCCCTTGGCTAAGATGCAACCCCACACATGAATGGTCTAAGGATGTTTTACTGTTGGCATGACACAGGACTGATGGTAGCGCTCACCTTTCCATCTCCGGACATACTTTTTTCCAGATGCCCCAAACAATCTGAAAGGGGATTCATCAGAAAAAATGCCTTTACCACATTCCTCAGCAGTCCAATCTATGTACCTTTTGCAGAATATCAGTCTGTCCCCGATGTTTTTGCTGGAGAGAAGTGGCTACTTTGCTAGCCTTCTTGACACCAGGCCATCCTCCAAAAGTCTTCGCCTCACTGTGCGTGCAGATGCACTCTTACCTGCCTGCTGCCATTCATGAGCAAACTCTGCACTTGTGGTGTCCCGTTCCCTAGCTGAATCAACTTTAGGGGACAGTCCTGGCGCTCGCTGGACGTTCTTGGGCGCCCGGAAGCCTTCTTCACAACTATTGAACCTCTCTCTTTGAAATTCTTGATGATCCAATAAATGGTTGATTTAGGTGCAATCTTACTAGCAGCAGTATATCCTTGCCTGTGAAGCCCTTTTTGTGCAAAGCAATGATGACTGCACGTGTTTCCTTGCAGTTAACCATGGTTAACAGAGAAAAAACAATGATTTCAAGCACATCCTCTTTTTAAAGCTTCCAGTCTGTTATTTTAACTCAGTCAGGATGACAAAGTACTCTCCAGCCTTGTATTCGTCAACACTGTCACCTGTGTTAACGAGAGAATCACTGACCTGATGTCAGCTGGTTTGTGGCAGAGCTGAAATGCAGTGGAAATGTTTTTGGGATAAAGTTCTTTGTCATGGCAAAGAGGGACTTTGAAATTAATTGCAATTCATCTGATCACTCTTCATGACATTCTGGAGTATATGCAGATTGCCATCATAAAAACTGAGGCAGCAGACTATGTGAAAAATAATATTTGTGTCATTCTCAAAACTGCTGGCCATGACTGTGCTCACCTGTAATCTTTTTCTGTTGTTAATTTGATGTAATCAATATGTGGTATATAATTAAAAACCCTATGGGAAAGATAAGCCGCTCACACACTGTTTCGGTAGTGAAGTGAGTTAATCTAGTAGATAAATCTTGTTTATTAAAGACATAGCCTATATTAAAAAATCGTGGGCACAATATTAATTTAAAGGTCATATTAATTATTTATTTCACTGAAAGGGACACTATTCTTTATTTAATTTCAAAGAGGGGCTATACTTGTAGTGCACTCTCTTGTGGCATGCACATTTGCACCCTGGTAACCATTGGACATCTACCCCCACCCTTTCTAGAGGACTGGGCTTGATGTTGAGTAGCCTGACCTCTTACGCAATGGAAATGAGTAAACATTTGTTTTTCTTTACTAAATTAATTTTTTGGGGCCTTTCTGGCAGTTTGAGCTATCTTGTCTATCATCACAATGTATAAAAAAAACCTGCCCTTTTTCTTGTGGTTTGACATGTGATTTTCAGCTTAATAAATGACATGGTTTATATGCTTACCATTTAAAAAAACTGGGATAGTGGTTTCACACCATGCTTTTTTATGTGCAGTTTGGCCTTCAGTAAAAAAAATAAAGTGTCACTTTACAAAAGCTGCACTTTAGTATATCTCCCCCAAGAAGTCTGGGCAATGGTAGCCCAAGAAATTTAGCTCAGCCAATTGGCTAACCAATTAAATAAAAATAAAAACGGTGACCAGGGCTCACAGTGTGATGAGTTGTGGACACCATGAAACATGGTCCCAAACGTCATGGCACATGGAGGTGGGACTGTGGGACTTGCCATGTTATTCCATATAGATGGCAACAATAAAACAAGTGTGCAAAATAATATGAAGCAATAAAATCTAAATAAGAAATAGAGTTAAAATCCAAAAATGTGTAAGCATTATAATATATGTGACATTCTGTTGTCATGGGAAAGTTACTGCAAGTATCACCTAAACATATTTTCTCCTGTTGCACTGATAATTATCATGTTGAAGTGCAGAGATGGAACATATGGGCATTTGAGTTTTTAATATGTTAAAAGTTTTTATTTAGTTGGAGCATCTGCATCTTGACATTGTTATTCTTACGTTCACACATGGCTCTCCCAGAGTAAACACAATTGAGCACAATTAACATTCAGCTAAAATAGGCAGGATCATATGTTCAATAAACACAATCACAACACATAAGGTACTTTCAGGATTTAACACAACATACCACTGTATCCTTTTTGTTGTAGCTCTTAATTGATTTTTTAATGTAGTTTGAAAGACCCTTCCTGTCACTTATGTTTTCTAAAGAGCTGTTAAAGATTTCTCACAGAGGTTATTTTTTTTTTTTTAAAAAAAAGTAATTGCTTCTTTTTCTTAAAATAAAGAGACATTAGTTGTAAATGGTCATCACTACAGCTATACTAGCATGGCAATGAAATCACATTTTCAGCCGTTCTGGGATGAAAGGTGCACTGGTGGTGCCTACTGATATTGTTTGTTTTCTATATTTCAAAGTATGGAATTATTGTAAATTAAAAAAAAAGTCCATATTCTATTTAATACAGACAGCTCTCTTTAGTGCAAGTCATAATTTTTAGTTCTGTATGTGCAATAATGAAAATAAATCATTAGGCGTTAGTAAGCAGATTAGCACAACACTTTTGGAAGATAGCTAACAAATATTTTACTTTGGTAGTTCAAACGACTATTAAAATTACCTTTATTTTCATATAGCAAGTGGTTAATTTTGATTCTTGCAAAATACAATTTGAAATTAATGTGATCTTACTATGTATGTACTATTTAAAGAAATGTAGCATAATGGCTTGTGTTATAATGTAATTTTGATGACAATTAATGTTTCTTTGTGTGCAGGTGAACTCAACAAAATCCTTCAAGAATAATATAAACTAGTCTGTAAGCATAAAAACATTTTTGCTGCATAGTTCAAGGGATAGGGGGAGGGAGAGTGAGCCATCTCCTGGAGTAGATGGAAATGTACAGCAACAGAGAAGTCACACAGGTCTATGGGTTTGGTACAGCTGGTCTCAGACAGTTTTTTTAAGAAGAAAAAAATAAACTTTCAAAATAAACACATTGCCTGACACTAACTAAACACCCTCTCTCATTTAAAGGACCTTGTGTCCCACAAACATACAAAATATACAACTTACTGGTCACCTTTTGCAGTGTCTCTCAGGAAGCATACAACTTCTTCACTTAATCTGAGAGGCAGACTAAACTGCCTACCAGCTTTTGCTCATCCCCTTGCAAGTGCAAATCCTGATTACCAGCACTTGCTTGTTGGCTAGAAAACCCTAAATGGGCCTTATAAACGGAGCCCACCCTTTTCTCTCCATGTCTACCCCAGGAACCCTTATATTGGCTCACCCTATAGCTGCACAAACTCTTTAAGAGTTTTTTTTTATCACACACAGTCAATCTTCCTGGGGTTTAAAAGCATATCAGATAGAAGACAGACAGCCTAGGCCATATATCTCTGTCATTCACCACTTGTCCAGCAGCGCTTCTGTTATATATATATATATATATATATATATATATATATATATATATATACATAGCAGCCAATGTCAATAAATATGGCTCTTAATTCAGGATTGAGTAGGTATAATTCAAAGTTTGTTCACACCAAGAAACCTTTTTCACAACTATAGCGCTACCAAGGCAGTACTATCCAGCATAAAATATATGTTGTGCTACCATTCTATTTGGATGTTTTACATTAGTCTCTATGCTATCTGAGACCTTCATTTTTATCTGTTTGTGTGATTAATAAATTGTACATTTATATATTTTTATACATTTTTCTAAGGAGTTATGTTTATATGTGACTTATGCATGTGTTTGATATCATATTACTGATACTCATTTTGGGTTGAGTTTCTCCCAGCGCTGTTTTCATCTCTGTATTTATTTCCATTATTGTGGGGGTGTTAGCACCACCTCTTTACAGCTGCGGGCAGTTTCTCATCTCATTAGTGTGAGAATCACTTCAGCACCTAGGTTTTTCAGTGTGTGCTTTGTCACACCAGGAAACCTCCTTCATACAAAGTGGCAGCCTCTGTGAAACCGATAATCAAATCTACAAAACAAAACAGAGGGGAAAGGCGCCAATGGTGTAATATTTTAGGGATAATAGTCCCAGAGACCAAGGTGTATGCATATGCGTACCAAATATATACTTGAAAGCGTGCTCATCAATACAAGAAGCCTGGGTTACTTCACTGCCATCATATAGATCCATTCCAGTCTTGTATACTCATATGGAAAGGAGAGAGAACCAAATAGTGCAATATCTTCAAAACAAGTAACACCAATATAAACCCAGCCACCTGGAAATGTGCGTACCAGAAGTATAGTAAAAAGCGCTTATCTGTAAAGTTGCTTTATGCAACTGGAGCTCATCCTTGCTCAATTTCACTCCATCAACAAGTTCAGGATAGGCAAACAGAAAAAAAACAGTCCCATATAGTGTAGCTTTTTCATATACAGTCCTAATTTATTAACAATATAAAATACACACTCACAATGAAATAATAAAAAAGAGCTTATCTGTATTCCACATGCAATCCCTATCTCCACTTCACTGCATTTAGGTGTCATAGGAAACCGATGATAGTAACTGGAGAACGATGCCAAAAAGAGGGTCCCAATCTTTACTGCCTTACCTCTACGTGGTTCAACTTAAAAAGACTTCATCAGGAGAGTATAAAACCTGTTTGTCAGTCCGTTTATTTATAGCGATGGGTGCCGCCATTTTGCGCATACGCACTGCACAGAACTTACTGCGCATGTGCGACTCGGGCATTGCCGCATATACAAATTCGGATGCTTAAGTAACTTACTTTTATGGCGATTACAATCCATAGGGTGATTTTAATGATAGAGCATGGAATTAAATCAACTATTTCTTATTATGTGCAAAGTATTAGTATTAGTTCTTTGCTCCGGTGGCCATCTTTATGTGGGACATAAAGTATAATCAGGGCCGGCACTGGCCATCTGACACTTCTGGAAAATGCCAGAAGGGCCGATGGTCAGTAGGGCCGGTTCGAGCAGTCAGTGCACTGACACATCCTGGTCACATGTGCCGCCACAGGAACTGGAAGGCAGCTGAAGAGCGGACAGGAGAGACAAAAACAGAAGAAGCTGAGAAAAAGGTAAGTAAACAAAACCGGGCGGGGGGGGGGAGAACAGAAAAGGTGCCACACAATAACAGGGGGGGACGGAGAAGAGGAAAGATGCCAGACAATAACGGGGGGAGAACAAAAAAGGTGCCACACAATAACAGGGGGGGGAGAAGAAAGGTGCCACACAATAGCAGACAGGGGGGGGAGATAGAAGGTGCCACACAAAAAACGGGGGGGCGGGGGGGAGAAAAGGTGACACACAAAAAATGGGATAATATGATTTGGGCCACTATTGCGTGCCATAATTTCAACTGGGGGCACTATTGTGGCATAATATCAACTGGGGGCACTATTGTGGCATAATATCAACTGGGGGCACTATTGTGGCATAAAAAGATTTTGGGGCACTACTGTGTGGTACAATATGATTTTGGGGCACTACTGTGTGGTAAAATATGATTTTGGGGCACTACTGTGTGGTAAAATATGACTTTGGGGCACTACTGTGTGGTAAAATATGATTTTGGGGCACTACTGTGTGGTAAAATATAATTTTGGGGGATTACTGTGTGGTAAAATATGATTTTGGGGCACTACTGTGTGGTAAAATATGATTTTGGGGCACTATTGTGTGACATAATATCAATTGGGGGCATGTACTCAGGCATGAGGGAAGGAGGAGAATGTTAATATAATGTGGGAAGTAGGCTATTAATTTAATGGTTTAGTTTAGGTGGGGGCTAATTATTTAACTAGTGCTATTTTATTTGTGGGGTGATGTGGGTTAATTTTATATTAGGGCCTAGCAATTTAAGATAGTGTGATTGGACCTTTAATTTAATGATGGGGTGGTTTGGGGGCTATTAATTGAAAGTGGGGCTGTTTGTGGAAAAAAATGTGAATATGAATTATTTAATGGCAGTGATGGTTACTGGAAATAGGTATAATTATTAAACGTAAATGCTATTTCATTTTATTGCTGGGGTTGTTTGGAGGGAGGGAAATATGTTTATTTAGCAGCAGCAGCAATTTATATTAAATGTGAATACTAGTATTTTAATGTTGGGGCTGGAGGGAGGCCTAATTATAAAACATGGGTTGTATTGATTAAACACCAGGGCTGTTTGGACTGTTCTAAATTGCATGTACCCATTATTTTTCCAAATAGGACCTCCAGCATTCCAGTATCCAGACAAGCAGCAACTGAACTAAAGACACCAGGTTCCAGAGGTGGTGAAACTAACAAGACAGGCAGGAGAGAGCAGGACAGTCTGCCAACTGTCCTTAATCTGGTGGGGAAGTCCCAAATTTTGGTGACTGTCTCGTTTAGTGAGATTTGGACCAACTACAAGGACAGTTGGGAGGTATGTCCCGCTTCACACTGTACTGCTTGTGAAGGCAGAGCTGCGTGCAACTAACAGTAGTGCACACAGTATTGACTGTGTATTTGTCTAACATTTGTCTAAAATGATAACTATGTTACATAATAGGGGCTCCCTGTCTTAAATACCCCAGGCCCCCCAAGCGTTAATCTAGCTCTGGTTAGCAGGAGGGAGCAGATAGCCGCTCCAAGTCTCTAGATAGGACACAGCCTGCAGAGCAAGCCGAGGAGCTCTAAGTCTCACATGATTTGGTAATCTTGTGAGACTAAGAGCTTCCCTGCTCACTCTACAGAAAGTGCCCACCCTGATGGATGTCAGCAGCACCAGAAGCATAAATAAGTACAGTGGGCTGGGGTTGTTATAATGTGCCTCGGGGCTGGCGTGATAAATGTAATGTTTTATTTTAATGAATGTATCATTGCCCCATGTTGGCCACACCCACAACACAATGTGGCCACGCCCTTTTTGGTGCCGCCGCGTAGGTCCACCTCGGTTTCTTTCCTGCTGGAACTGAGGTGGGCCTGTGGACTATAAATGCCAGGGCTGATTTTTAGTCCCAGTCCGGTCCTGAGTATAATGGACATCGGTAGTCTGCCATATTGGAAATGGGAAGGATATCCATTGATAAAACTAGCTATAAGTGTATCCCAGTTTCCTCTTATGGTACAAATAAAAGAAAATAAATAATATCAAGTAATAAAAAGTAATTGATAGGACTTAGCAATAAGTACTTAAATAATAGACTACTCAGCTTTCATAAGAGGAAGTAAATACATAAATAGGACCATAAAGTATATAAATAGATTAAATCCCCATAGCCATCTTTCATTAATAAATGTGGCAGCATAAGTTAATGACAAAATATTTCAAAGAATAATTTACAGTATAATACATATAAACAATTAGAAAACATAGGAATGACATTATAAAACAGATTAAAATTCTCTATAGAGTTATAAGTTGATAAGAAATATATTAAAACAAAGGTATCAGAAACTCTGTCTCAGCTAATAAATAATTACATGATATAGGAAATAAATACCAATCTAGAGATAACGAATGATAAAACTGTAATGGAAGCATAATAGTAACAAGTCACAAAAAGGGTGCGATCTCATAAACTTCATTGAAACATGATGGGGCAAGGATGATTAACTGGAATACCCAAAACATCTCCCTCATTGTTAGTTTGGTTTGGATGTCTCCACCTCTAGGTCCCAGAGATACATGTTCAATCTTCTTGAAGGTAATATGGCTGGGGTCTGAATTGTGTATATACATGAAATGTTTTGAGTGGCTTTCTACTTTATTCTTAATGTTCGGTATATGCTCCTGTATTCTCAGTCTCAGAGGTATTTTAGTTTTGTTGGTGTCATTACATATTTCGGGTATCATGCTGGGGGACAGGATATCTTTGAGTTTTTTATTCTTTCTAAATATAATATCTGGTTTGTCCGGTATAATGTTCACTAATATAGGGTCCATTTTTAGAATTTCCCAATGTTTAGTGATTTTGGAGCTAATTCTATGTTCGTAGCAGTAAAAAATGGTGATGAAAGGAGCACTATTTTTTTTCTTTTCCTTTTCTTTATACTTCAATAGGTCTGATCTATTTACCCCTTAGTAGTTTTCCATCTCCTAACATGTCCACTTTCATTATGAAAGTGGACATGTTAGGAGATGGAAAACTAATATCCCTTACTCACAATTTTATAGGATCAAGAGAAATTGTAGTACTGAATCTGAGTACAAAGAACAAGTATCTATGTATGCTCAACGCTTCCAAAATAGAGGTTATCTTGATAATTTGATCTTGGACGCTGTAATAAAGATTGAAGGGGTTAATTGATCAGACCTATTGAAGTATAAAGAAAAGGAAAAGAAAAAAGATAGTGCTCCTTTCAATACCAATTTTTACTGCTGTGAACATAGAATTGACTCCACAATCACTAAACATTGGGAAATTCTAAAAATGGACCCTATATTTGAAGATCTTGCACTGACAAGACTGGATTGGATCTATATGATGGCAGTGAAGTAACCCAGGCCTCTGTGCATATGCGTACCAAATATATACTTGAAAGCATGCTCATCAATACAAGATATATATATATATATATATATGTATATATATATATATATATATATATATATATATATATATATATGTGTATATATATATATATATACATATATGTATATATATATGTGTATATATATGTGTATATATATGTGTATATATATATATATGTATGTATATATATATATATATATATGTATGTATGTATATGTATGTATATATATATATATATATATATATGTATGTATATATATATATATATATATATATGTATGTATATATATATATATATATATATATATATATGTATATATATATATATATATATATATATATATATATGTATATATATATATATACATGTATATATATATATATATATATATATATATATATATATGTATATATATATATATATATATATATGTATATATATATATATATATATATATATATATATATATATATATGTGTATATATATATATGTGTGTATATATATATATATATATATATATATATATATGTATATATATATATATATATATATATATATATATATATATATATATATATATATGTAGATAGATACCCTTCTCCTCTATGCAAGAGGGCCTGATTACTTTACTTGCTCAAAGGTGGTGTAAATCAAGCTTATATGTTAATAACTAATTAAAGAGAGAAATTAAACTAAATTGAGCAACTTGTAAGGAGAAAAGGAAAATAAATGTAAAAGTTGTGATTAATGACAGCTGTGGTGCAAAAGGGTTAGCAGGCAGGTTGTTAAAATAATGTTTATACTATTTCGTCCATGCACATTTTAAAGTGTATCTGCAAATCCACGAACATAGGCACACCCTTCTTTTACTGAACCAGTTCCAAAGACTGAGAAGTGGTCTGTGCTTGCATTTACATTAGTCATGTAATTAGGTGCACTTGCACAATAAAAGCAGTGTTGGTCTGCATTTCTTGTGGTTCCTAAATTCTCTCTATCTCTCTTGGCAATGGCTTAGAATGTCTGTAAGTCAAAAGATACCAATATTTATTAGAGATGTTCACTGATCCCCGTGTTTTGGTTTTGGATCTGGATTAATTTCATGTTCTGGTTTTGGCAAAACCACCCTCGCGTGTTTTGGTTTTGGATCCCTATTTTTTCCTAAAATCCCTATTTGTTTTGCTAAAATCACATAATTTGGCTCTTTTTTTGTTCCTACATTATTATTAACCTCAATAACATTAATTTCAGTAATTTCCAGTCAATTTTTGTCAAGTGACAAGAACACTGCTACCCCTTCTGTTTCTGTATGAGCAATGGCACTGGAGACTGGAGAGTGACAAGAATACTGTTACCCCTGTTTCTGTTTGAGCATTGGCGCTGGATCTCCTGTGGAGGAAGGTACTTATGGAATCCAAAACCCACGAGATCCGACAAAGCAGCAATGACGTTTTGCCTCGATTCAGATTCGAGGATGCGCAAAAGTACCAAGCCGGCTGGCGAGCCTACCCGGATCTCCTACGATCAGGTCGGTTCGGTTTTCAGAAAACCGAGCCCAAGCATCTCTAATATTTAGGTAGTATCTTAGAATTATAGAGTTAATGTGCACAAACATATGGTATCTATTCTGAAGCAGATCTTTTATCTATAAAAAAAATATTGCTCCAACTGATTTTCTAACTGTGAAAGGTAGTAATCCTTGTTCTGCAACTTCAAATACAGAGATTATATTTCATCACGGTTGTCATTGGAGATGTTGGTGGACTAAAAAGTGTAGCCTCAGGCAGCATATGGGGTCGGAATACTATGAGAGCCTTTAAATTCCAATGGCATTAACACAGAATATAAGATGATGGTATATTTAGAATTCCATATGGATAGATTTTATGTAATTTGTTAAATATTGTTTTTCTATAAATTATCAAAATTCACATGACCCTTTTTAAACTGGCAAAATACCAAAATTGGTAACCTTTCTTAAATTTCAACTATTGCGTTCTATTATGTTGAAACAGTCCTTCCCATTACTACTTTCATGTAGTTAATTCTATCCCAGAAAATCATGTTAATAATATCATTATACAAATTTGACACTTAAAGTCTAGAAACAAAAGTATACAATTTAGTTTCAACTGTTCCTCGTCCTTTATGATATATACCTCTTTTATTATTATTATATATGAATATACCTCTATACAGAAAGAGTTTAGGGTGGAATTAAGCGAATATGTTTGCTTGGGAGTGGGAAGAATAATGTGTGCCTGGTGACATGTAGTGGGATTTGAGGCACACAAATACTCATACGCGCGCACACACATACATACATACATACATACATACATACATACACACACACACACACACATACACACACCAATCAGCCACAACATTAAAACCACTGAAAAGTGAAGTGAATACCATTGATTATCTCATTACAATGGCACCTGTCAAGTGGTTGGATATATTAGGCAGCAAATGAACAGGCAGTTCTTGCAATTTATGTGTTGGGAGCGGATAAAATGGGCAAGCATAAGGATCTGAACGACTTTGACAAATTTGATGACCAGATTACTAGACAGGATCAGAGCATCTGCAGAACGGCACATCTTGGTTATTACCTATCAAAAGTGGTCCAAGGCAGGACAACTGGTGAACCAACGACAAGATCATTGGCGCCCAAGGCACAATGATGTGCGGGGGTATGAGCACTTGCCGTCTGGTCCAATCCCACATAAGAGCTATGGTAGCGCAAATTGCTGAAGAAGTTAATGCTGGCTATGATAGAAATGTGTCAGAACACACAGTACATTGCAGCTTGCTGCATATGGCACTGTGTAATAGCAAACAGGTCAGAGTTCCCATGCTGACCCCCTGTCCAGTGACAAAAGCGCCTACATTGGGCATGTGAGTGCCAGAGCTGGAAGAAGATGGTCTGGTCGGATGAATCACGTTTTCTTTTATATTATATGGACAGTCAGGAGATGGCATCAGGATGCACTAAGGAAAGAAGGCAAGGCGGCAGAGGCAGTGTGATGTTCTGAGCAATGTTCTCCTGGGAAACCTTGGTTCTTGGTGTTTATGTGGATGTTACTTTGGCACGCACCACCTACCTAAACACCCAAGTTCACCCCTTCATGGCAGCTGTATTCCCTAATGACAGTGGCCTCTTTCAGTAAGATAATATGCCCAGCCACAATGCAAAAATTGTTCTGGAATTATTTGAGGAAAATAGCCCCACCTCGCAACTTTCAGGACTTAAAGGATCTGTTGCTAACGTTGTGGTGCCATATACCACTGGAAACTTTCAGAAGACTTGTATAGTCCATGCTCGATGGGTCAGAGTTGTTTTGGCAGCATAAGGGGAAACTACACAATTAAGCAGGTGGTATTAATGTTGTGGCTGATGTGGCTGATTGGTGTACATTACTTAAATAGATCACTATTCCCAATACATGACTAGAAAAATAAGTGATCATCACTGTTCACCTACTACATCTTTACTCTGAATTTTTCATCTGAAATCAAAAATCAAATGTGCTGCATTTGACATTGCTAAAATTGACCATGAAACACTGTCATAGCTGGAAGATAATGGAATAATGGGCCCTTCATATATTTTACTGCCAATTATTGATCTATTTTAAACATTTCTGAAAAATGTTCTAAATTGTTGTAATTGTAAAGCAATTATTCTGTACTACATACCGGTAATTTAAAAGTATCTAGAGGAGAGTGCACTCTAGTTCATATGAATAAAATGTACTTGCACTGTAATTCCTAAGTATAGTATGCTGAAGTACCATTAGAATATTTAATATATTAACACAGTCCCAGGATTAGGATTTAAAGCATGGATTACCATACATTTTTCATTATCATAGTTAATACGGAAGCCAGCACGAGAAAAAGTTATAAACATACATAAACATACATAAGTCATAACAAGATGCCAACAGTGGATAACCATTAGTAAATGGGTTGTAGGGGGAAGGAACAAAGAGGTTGAGTACTGCAGGCAAGGCTTGTTTAAGAGTCTCAATGATTTAAGATTTCTTACTGTGCATATACTTTCAGGTATAATACTAGGTTTGGGGCTTGTATTTGGTTATTCTCCAATTGCAGATACAAATTTTCCTGACAGGATGAGGTCTCAGTGGTCCTATTATAAGAGAAGACTAGCAGGTGTGTATATAGGTTGGATGTGGTCTAATATATAATATAGGAGACATATTGGTTATGCCTGGTTGCTGCTTTCAGTAAAGAGCAGGTCAAACTAAATTTTTGTCCCTACCATGGAAATAGCATGTAGCTTTCTCCGTAGCTACAGTGTGCCAGGTATAGTTTTTAAATGAACTAGCAATCTATAACAAGTATACCTGAATATAGATATGATACGAAGTGGTGCAGAGCTTTGTACACCAAATCTATGGACAAGGCTGTCTATAATGTGGACTGAAGCAGCTGCGTCAGTAAAATAGTAGAATAGTAAAATATAAACCCATTCACACCTTCCAGCATGGACCATTTGTCCAGGGCACAAAATGTATACATTTATTTTTATTGAAAGGAATGGTACTAAAGTGGTAGGAGGTTGGACTTTGATGTGACGTTTACAGTTTGTGTCTTAGTATAGTGCGGAAGTGTACAGAAAGGCAGAAAGATATCCAAAGTTCTGGATATGTTTCCTCCGAGTGGGCAACAGGCATGTACCTTCCAATACACTGGGAGGACTGTGCAGATGCACGAGTGAAAAACCAATTTTGAGGTGCACATCTAGTGAGCTTCGTAAGTTACTTCCTGTGAGTCACTTACCTGATGAATGTTGAAGAAAGCAACTTCTCCTGCCCTTATGTCTGATACAGGAATTCCTGAGAATAAGAACATGGTATGCATAGAGCAAAGTGCTTGGAGTGCCAATAACAGAAATTCGGGCAGACAGCTCACTTCAGAAGTGGGTGCTCAGACAAGGTCAAGTAAGGCAAATCAGGTTACAAATGAAAAAAGGACTAAGGGTTCACGCAAATACGAGCCAAGTTGTGTGCATCCCTACGACCAGGAAAATGTAGTCATGACCTAATGTGTGTGAAAAGCCACAGGACTGGGATTTCCTGAGGTAACTTTAAGCACACTTATCCCATTATCATTATAGCACTTAAGTCAATGTTAATCACAAACATTACCCTTACTGTACTGAGTAAAATGAGGATCAAACGAGCAATATTTTCAGAACATTGCATTTAACCTGATTAATTATACAGTAGTACTATAAGATCTTTCTTTTGCAGATATGTGCTATTTAATCTATAATAAAACATTCACAACATATCACTCAGTGGGACAGTTAAGCATAAAAAAGCAGATTGTGGATGAGCTTCAGTGTAGCATACACAGTAAAAGAGCTGTATTTAAGCAAAGTTTATTTTCTGTGAATCTTTGAATTGTTCTTAATTCTAAATCACACTCTATATTTTCTCCAAATGTTTTTAATTATATGTTATTGGTCATAAATACTGAATAATAATTATCAGTAGAAACATTTACTTTTTAACCGTACACAACGCTAGTAGTTCCACGAGTAAGTAATGAAAAGGAAGAATAATTTATGTCGTAGTGTTAGGTACCAAGATATTTGTCATAATAAACTTGCTTTGTTATTTAAAACTGGATGTGGATGGAATATATATATATATATATATATATATATATATATATATATATATATATATATATATGTGATGCATGACTGCCTTGAATCAGAATTAGCTTTCAGATGCATGCATACATAGTAATAATTCCAGTTAGGGTGTATGTATCTGGTCTTACTCCACTGCAACCATTCAGCATATGTATTACACAGGTCCAATTTCAAAAAGCTGATCCGGCATCTCTGTCCTGAGCGTACAATACCTGAGTTAACATTTTCTACAATAACTTTATCACATGCAAAGAAATATAACTTTTGCAGTGTGTCAACAATCTATAGTTTGAGCTAAAAACAAGAGCCGTATCCTGTTTCCGTGAATGTGCAACTAACATGGAGTTCAAACATTTAGGGCTCTTTTTTATTATGAATAGAAAAGCTGGGTGTACAGGAGATAGCGCTTCCCTATATCTTTCAAGGAGTCTGCCATGCTATCACTGGTGTTAGCTTCCCCCGGAAAAGAGATTTGAGAGGGAATATTCATAGACATTTTCTTTTATTTATTAAAATAAAGTATTTTGTTCTAATTGTAATTAATGAAATTTTTATTTCATCATTTCTACATATTATTTTTTTATGTTTATGTTTTAACAAGTGGAACTGGAAGCCCAGGTGTCACGCATGTGCAGATGCACACAAGACTGGCAAAACGGTAAAACTACTCTTACCGATCAGTAAACGAGTCTGCCAATCAGTAAAGCTGGGCAGCTGAGCGTCACTCAGCTGCTCTGGTGACATTTTCTTGGTAAATAGCAGCAGTAACTGATTTTATATCACTACGATAAGCGTTGATAAAAAAAAATCTTTGTTATCACTGCATAATAATAAATAGAGTGCTTGGAGTGTTTAGATTTGCATATAATGATTCAAGGCATCTACATAACACTATAATACTGCTTAGTTTCTATAAACTAAGAATAAACAAGTGAACTATATTTGCTTCATCAAGCTTCTTTTTTTTTTCTACAGACCGGATCTGTTTGAGTGGAATAGTGTTCTCTGCCAGCAGTCTGCTGTTCAACGGCTGGATCATGCATTCAACACTGCCCAGCAGCACTTGGGGATTGCAAATCTCCTCGATCCTGATGGTTAGTAAATGGACTTGTGTTTTTAACTTTCATTAACAATTACCAACTTCCCCTGTGGAAAAGACGTATTATTCTAAACGTACTTTGTATGCAAAATGAGTGCAACATAAGATCTTTTGGGACATGTGTGGGGAGATTTGTCATTTTCTCTTGTTAGTGTTAATTCACACACATGCTTTCAAGAGCTCTACTCTTAATTAATGTACATTATTTCTCTTACATGTGTAATTTGAAATTAATTTGTAATCATTCACACAGCCAACATAAGAGAACCCTTTCTGAACCCAACTTGTCTATGTCATTTTCACAATACTACATTTATTATTTGGAAATTGTAAAGGAATGTTCACAGAGGAGTTTGTAGAGTATCAACAGCCTTAGAAAATTACATATTTTCCTAAGTGGGCAAAAGCAATTTGGTTTCCGAGACAATTAGGTCGACAACATTTTGTACTTAGTCTGTCAACTATTGTTTAGAAGAGTTTGACAAAAAGCTACTTCCGAATATGACAAATATGACCAATATGATTGTTGCTTTATATTATAAATAGGCAACTTCTTTCTATCTTTCGAAAGCCAAGACTACAGCATGCAAATCAAATTAGCAGATATGCATTCCTACATTCAAATCTAGATATTTATACTACTTCTACATTATGAAGGCAAGTCATAGTCATTTGGAAGAAAAAGCATTAATGACTTTCATACCTATGTATCTTATCACATGTCCCTTTTTTAGCCCTAACAGTGAATGCTTATGGTTTTGTCTTTACAAGAACAATGTCCAAATATCTCATATGTCATTGTAAACTATAAAATAAGAGAAGCACATTAGTTTGTAATATTATATTACCTATCTATCAACTTCCACTTTTCTTCATACCTAGAAGAATCCACCAGTGGTTTGCATTAATTACAAGTTGTTTCTAACAAATCTCCCAGTAAACTGAAAGAACATGTACTTCTGACCACTTAACAATATAATCAAACAGTTATACGTGAGCAAATGATTAGAACCTTAAATATCCATTGTAAAGTGCTTAGCATAGCTTACAAAAATAGATGGCAAGACTTAATTAGCTGAGAATAAAAAGATACAACTTCTTCCAATCAACCTATATTTAATAAAAAAATATTGCTTCTAGGAAGTTGTAATTGTTTGTTTGTTATACTTCAACCTTTAAAAGTTTTTAAGACATTTTTCCTAATTTACCTTCAAAATTTCAGTGAATATTATGTTAACTTTTATCATATGATACCATTTTTACCCTATCAAGAGGGAAGGTACAAGTAACTGATGTTTTTGAAAAGTAAGGTAAAAACAGTGAAAATCATGGTCTGTATTATACAGTAATTAGTACAATATAATCCCTTTCTAAAACCACGTATGGTAATTGTACAGTTGTATGAGTTGCTACCTATCAACTTTTGTTATTATGAAAATAAAATTTACCATTATTACATTGCCACACTAATTTGGGCATCATACTGCTGAAGGCCTGTAATGATCTGAATGATCAATGTTGTACCATGAGGGTAGCCATGGTAGTTTCATTGGCACTGCCACTGATAGTAGTATGACTGGTGGGTGATAAACCTAATCCTACATCTAGAATAATTTTGGACATCATTCCTTTTAGGTACAGTTCATTTTTTTAATTATACCTGCAGATTATGGTGGATCCTCAGCAGATTACACACGTATTTCATAGCCTGTCCAAGGAAGTGGAATCCATAATCAGATTTAATCACATTTAGAAACCTCCAAAGGGTGAACATCTTTCCATAGCAAGTGAACTGTAGTTAAAGCAGTGTTAAGTGTAGCGGGAAGGTCCTCAACCCATTTAGAGAAAACATCAACAATTATGAAAACATATGTAAAGCCTCTTTTTGCCATTGGCAAGGGTCCAATGTAATCAATATTTATCGACTGACAAAGCACATTAGCAACTGGCACTCACTGACGAAAAACATTACTCTTACATTATTTTAAAGGCAACAAAGACATGAGGATTTCTACACAAAATGCCCTCAAATTGGGGGTGTATATTTTTGGAGGATAACTTATCCACCCCCTTTTGACTCATAGTCAAATGATAAAACTTGACCATAGGTCTATCCATTATGTCCGGAACATATAGCACTTTCACGCCATGTGATGTAGCTTTTCATTTTAATACCCATTTTTCATTTGGTAGCACAATGTTGGTTAACTGTTAGGAACTGTCACCATGTGTTTTAAGAGATCATAAAACAGCAATACCTTGATATTGTTCAAATCCAGTTGCACTTGTCTATTTGGCTACTCTGTCAACATAGACATTACCTATGATCTAATGTGATTTAAAAGTAAATACATTGTTGCACTTTGGGTCTGCAAAATGAATTGCTGAAATTTGGTAATATGACAAGTCAGCTTGCCACAACACTGGAAAAGTGATCAGTAGACGTATTGGAGCCAGATAGTTTCTGCAAAAAAGTCTTTAATGTTGTAAGGTATAGTACAGGAAAGGCGAGTCACTCCCGGTATTCATATGTTATATTGAGCAGATAAGTATTCCTTCATTCAGTACACAGTTCTAGAGATCTATACTGTGAAAGTCTATGTAAAAAGCAAATCATAGTATTTTGGCAGAAAAGGCATTAAAAAAAGCGTATGTATATAGATCAGGTGACCTCCCCTTTTGGCAATAACATCTTGTTTTTCATCTTAAAGAATTCTGAGAAGGCCAATTAAGAAATGTTTCAGAAATAGTAACATTAATATTTATTAATAAATCTTGTTACTGAGGTGTTATCAGTGTTAGTTAAAGTTTTGGCTTGTTTACGGTTTTGTCTTTACAGAAAAAATGTTCAATTGCCAAATGTCTCATATCTTTCCATCACTTATGACTAAAATTCACCAGAGAAACTTGTAAAATTCTGAAGCCAAATGAGTAATGAGGCGGGTGTTTAAAAAAAGGTATAAATTACTACCACAACAAAATCAGCCAGGTACTATGTTTCATAGTGAAGAAAAAAAATAATGAAGTTGATGCTCGATTAGTGCTGTACAGCATACATAATTTACTTGGTTTTTGAGTAAATAGTAATATGGCAGTCTGTATGTAAAAGACTACCAAATGAGCAGCTGCCATTATTGACTCTTTCTGTGTCTCCCTCTCTCTCTGGAAAGTTTCAGTTTTGGTCTCTCTAAAGGGAATCCCCTTCCCATCAGTTTCTGTTTGTTTCATTTTCTTGTATAGGAGTTTTATCCCATTGCCTCAGTTTAGTTCACTTTTTTGGTATAGTTTTTAACAATGTGTAAATTATGTATGCTGTACAGCAGTAATCGAGCACCAACTTCGTTATTTTTTTTCTCCACTATGAAAGAGAGTACCCGGCTGAATTTTTTTGTGGTAATAATTTATACCTTTTTTTAAACACCCTCCAAAAAATGGGATCCCTAATGTCAATTGAATCTAGAGTTTTTAATAATATTCGAAAAATGTGCGTTTTTGCCGTAACGCAAAACATGAGGCAGACACAGTAATTTGGGTTGGATTTTTGGATTCGGGAGGAAGAGTTACCTTAGGGCTCCAAATTTTGTGTCGATTCCTTAATAAACACCTGTAATACTTCAAATAAACTGGATAAAGAAGCCGCGATTAGTAAATTATTTAATAAATTGAAAAACCAATATATAATCAACTAGTTGTCAGACAGTCGAGATATTTGGCAGAAATAGTTGTTTTGACATCCTCTCTTAACTAAAAAAAAATTCAAAAAAATCTGAGACGGATGGTGGACAAATCATGTTTTTTTGGGTGATATGATGTGGAATGACCCTGCTATTCTTGATATCAATAAAGAGTCATTAGCTAAATTCAACAATACCTACAACATTCTGACAAGTAAAACACTTACTGATTTGAGTGTAAACAACGTTGTGAAGTCACTGACCAAACAGTAATGGATAGCCTTAAATGAGACATATTAAGGAATTAAAAACATATTATACTGCATAAAATATACAATTGAGCGTAGTTTTATATGCACATTTAGGATTGATCCAGCGCTATATAAACTGGGAAAATGTGAAGACTCAAACTAGTGTCTATTGAGCAGTGTTATACATGCGAATAATACATACTGTATAAAATGTGTCTTGAGTTGAAATGAGAGAATGAAAACCCAGTCAGCTACAAATATAAATACATAAAACTATAACTTGTTATACCAAATCAAAGGAAATCTCTCTGTTAATATAATTGCTGCCAGTTATCCTAATATCAATGAGGGTGTGTATATTTAAACTCTATTGCAGATAAACAACTAATAATTTATTTGTATAATAACATGAAATAAAAATGAAAACATGCAGTATATTAAAAATAAAGATAGAATGATATTATATAAGACAACATAATACAGCCAAAAAGAATGACCTCTTAAAATGTCAGTGATATTATAGTCCTGGTTCACACTGTAGGTTTAAAGTGCAGCTCAATGTATAATAAAAGTTCCAAGACTGTTAAGTTTTGTAAAACCCTAATACTTGCTGTTAGTATTGGTTCTAGGGATAAACCGTGATCTTAAATGACAGTCTGCATTTTCAAAGGAAAAACAGTGTGCAACTCTTGTCGTGGTGAATAATTAGAAGGGTCCGCATGCGTTCCACTGTGATATCCTGGTTCCTGTGTGTTAAGGGGGGGCATTTTGGATACATTTAATCACTACTGTGACTTCATCAGGGGGTGGTAGTTTTATACCTCTACCTGGAAAAGTCTTTATTTTTGAAATATGTACTGTGGAGTTATTTGTAGATAACATTAGACTCTGTGTTTAGCAAGGATTATATTTATATTTGTAACCTGAAAACCACTGCTAGAATTAGCAATTTGGAACCCACTCTTGTTATGCAGGCTGTTAAATATCTTATTAATTGCTTGCAAATAAGAGTTCAAGAACTTTTACTATAAATTCTTGCACTAATTATTCATGTCTTTCCTGGGTGGGGTGGATGGAACATCTCCTTTCAAGTGTTTTGCAAACTCTCTGGACCAGCTGTTTGTTATGACAATTTTCAACAGTTCTGTTTCTGTTTTGATACATTAGAGAAGAGAATACTGTTCAGTCTGCAAATGATTTTAATACTTTAACTTTCTTATGATTCTGACAACACAAATTAATGACTTTAGAGAAATGCACAGAATACCCTTTATTTGAAAAATTACATAATTTCCTCTTAACATGTCATCTTCTTTTCCACATTATAGAAACATTTCATGTATTTATAGATTTGAGCTGAGTTCCACAAAATCCATGGTGTCCTCGTACTATGCTGTATCACATAAAGCACCTGTCATTGTTATCAAACGAAAACATCAGCTCAATAAGAGTTAACATCACGATACAATGTAGGGCTTCACCCGATACTCACAGTTTGGTTAAGCTGCAGTGTCCATTAATGATGGAGTGCTTAAGATAACTAAACTTTTACTGGCCCTTCCTGTAGCAGTGTGGGGCACAGTAATAAAAACACAAAATATTGTGTTTTTTTTCCCAACGCCAGTGGAATGGTGTGAGAAAAATAAAATACCATTTCACCTGTGTTGTGTGGGAGAAAGGACAATAACACAACATCAAGTGAGCCCAAACTTACCACTTATGTAGTGGGGGACAGATAAAAATATATAGCCCGAGTTTTGAGCTGGGGGCTCAAGCTTGCCTTCCTTGAAGTCAGCTTAGTACTTGGGAACTAATCCACCCTCCTGCTGGAGCTCTGGGAGAGGAGGTAAATTAACAAGTGAGTTTCATGCTAAGGGCTGTAGGCTGCCACACGTCCTGGTGTCAGTTTAGAAACATCAGATATTTGGGGTCAGTGGAAATGAATGGCCACTAGACTAGTGTGGAGAACTTCAATGTTTTTCTCTGTCTCTAGGAGACAGGAAAGTAACATGGCCTCCAGCCTTGTGTTAGGGTATTAACCCATAACCTGGGGTGGTGGAAGCAGGTGGAAATTAACTGCCCCCAACCAAGTTCAAGGTACTCTCACCCATCTTTATTGGGCAATAGGGATAAGTGCTAGAGCTAGCCCAGACCCCCTGAAGTAGTATTATCACAGGCTTCAAACAATATTTCTCTTGATGAAAATTGAGGGCAAGGTCAGTAGCCGGCTCCCTATACAGTTTCCACCCCATAAATCACATAAGAAATGTCACAATGTTACAATGTCATTCTTATACTACCTCAATGCCTATTAGTTTTATGTATCCAGTCCCAACTGTTACACGGGGAATGAGTTCTCCCTCATCATTAGAATTGATATTGTTCACTTTTCCCCACTCAGTGCTGCTTCCAGAAGTTAGGGTCCCCAACAATTCTAAAGCCCTGCACTACTGGAATATAGAGTAAACATTTATCTAGCAAACCTTTCCAATTGGTATGGGAACAACGCTCCACCCAGCTAAGGGGGTTAATTTACTATTGTCCTGGCACAACAATAAGAGTTGCTCACCATTCTGCAGGGTTTGAGCTTTCTACGCATGGCAGCAAACTTTTCCTCTATGATTTTTGTACGGATTTGGACTTTTCAGCAAATTAAAAAACCCTCTGTGTATCTGACCAGTTGTTTAGTAAGGAAAGGCTTAAATCAGTACTTTTTCTAATACTGATATCCTAAATGAGAGTCAGTCAATTATTTATTTAAGGTAATAACTGTCAGATGAAAGTATCCACCAGGTCAAGCCTGTAATAAATTTGAAGTGCACAATACAAACATCATGTACTAAATGTTTTAAGCAACTGATACATCATTCAATTCTCAAATGACAAGCATCATGCTCAGCATACAGGGACTTATCCTTAATAATGCAGAACACTCGGAGTCTTATATTATTTATGTTGAATCAGGAGAGCTACCATTTTTAAATTAGTTCATAATTTTAATGCTTGAAGTTGAAGTGCTAGTGGTAATAAATACTCCAACCTATCTGCATCCATTTTTCTTTTAAAGAAACCCAGTTGACAATGCCTTATTTAGATTCATTTTTAGTGTATCATAATTTCTTGATCCTTAGACAATTTACAATTCTTAGAGTAATAAAGAGTAAAAGAAATACTCCAGGCCAGTGTCATTGTCACTTCAGAAAAAAATGCAAATATGCAAGTACTCAACACAGTCCATTCTTTACAACAGACAGGGCAGAAGAAGGTTTTACAACCACTTCAAAGTATGAGAAATTCACCAATGAATCATCACAATTACATAAATGGTCATGAAGCATTTCTCTTGTCAACACAGCTCTAGTTTGCACTTAACCCTTTTGCATCCTCTTTGCAAGTGGTTATTTTATATTTGCAATTATTTATGGCAAGCAACCGGAAAAGTGTTAGTTAGCTCAGTAATAAATGGCATTGCAATTTATAGATAATAGCCTGATGTCCTCTTTTACAGATGTAGCAAGCGTTAAAATGACAACTGATACAACATAAATTGATTGCATTGTGTCATTCATGAGTTACTATTTCACATCTAGTTACTTTAACACAACTCCTGAAATCTTTATTCATTTTTGCTTGTAGTGCCATTTCTGGTAGGTTGGGGGCTCTTACAGTACAACCAAAAGTGACTGATTCATAGGATTCAACGTGAAGTGTACATAGTAGGGTGTGATAAGTGAACTATGGGCATGAAAAAGTGCACTATTTTTACATGAATGAAAACGTATTTCCCCAAATTGAATTAGATAAACGTATAAATATGTCAAGACAGAACAAGCAAAAGTGTCTGCGCATGTCAGGAGCAAGTATTAGCAGAGATTGTCTGTTTGCGCATGTTGAAGATTGTGGTACTGAAAGTGCGAGTGGCCACTGTGGAACACATAGTAACACAAAAGCTTTAATAGAAATAAACACAAAGAGGGTTAATAAGTACATAGACACCCCCCATTCACCATTTTTTTAACTTGCAAATTCTTTATTCCTAAAGTAATCGAATGGGAATCTTCATACACGGCATAATCCAATTGGAAAAAAATAAAATGCTCCATGAGGTGAGTGAAACTACTCCCTGAGGAGCATCTGCTACAAAATTGCATTTAATTGAATGGAGCTGGACGGTTTTCCTGTGCACCAGCCAATCAAAAGTGGCCAAGGTGGGAAAACAGCTTGTGATTGGCTGAGAAAGCTCCATTAAGCTCAATGTCATTTTTCAACAGATGTATTTAACATCTTTGTCTCATAAGGTATTTCTTATTTTATTTACAATTGGATTACTTTGACCTTACCATGATCCTCCCATGTCTTACATTTATGTCAGTCCTATAAATCAGCACCTTTAACCTATACTTTCCCTACCATTATATATATATATAGAAGATAAACCATCGGAAAATGAAAAGGCTTTGCTCCTTGCAGAGCCATACATGAGTGAACTTAATTAACATTAAGGTTTCAGTACAATGTTTTGCTATACTCCAGCTGATCTGATGCAAAGCACTTGTCACATACCGGTCACAGAGTTCCGACTGTCACCTACAGAATCGGATGACCTCCATCCTCTTTCTACATGATCTTGCACCTAGTTTCTACACTCCCTTTCCCCACAGTTGCCATCCTAAAACAATAGGCAGGTGGCAAAATAGGGACTATGTACTTTCAGTCATGTATCTCCTGATTTCACAAGCCCGCCAATTTTAACAAAACCTGTATTAGCACTGCTCTGTGCACAGTTCAGTGCCAGTGTATTAGGCAGTGGCGGATCCAGGGGAGGGCGATCGGGGCGATCGCCCCCCCTAGCAGACACTTGCTGCCGACAGCTGCACAGTATGTTCAGGTCCGTCCAGCCGTGACAGGCAGGGACAGTGTTCTGCCCGGCTGCTCTGATTGTGTTTAAAACACAATCAGAGCAGCCGGGCAGCACACTGTCCCTGCCTGTCACGGCTGGACGGACCTGCACATATTGTGCAGCCGTCGGCAGCCTAAACTGTTAGAAAGGGGCGTGGCCTAAATCCCCCCCCCCCCCAAAATCGCCCCGGGTACAGTAGTTTTCTAGATCCGCCCCTGGTATTAGGTTCACTTTGTACCTGTGCTTCAGTGTTCCCTGTGACTCCTTGTGGCTGATCCCTGTGTACCAGACTTAGGGGTATATTTGCTAAACTGCGGGTTTAAAAAAGTGGAGATGTTGCCTATAGCAACCAATCAGATTCTAGCTGTCATTTTGTATAATGTACTAAATAAATAAAAACTAGAATACAAATGTTTGCTATAAGCAACATCTCCATTTTTTCAAACTCGCAGTTTAGTAAATATACCTCCTAGACTATTTATATATTCTCTTAGGATTCAGATTCTGTACTGCAACTGGTAACCTGCTTATTCCTGAACTGGCTTATCATGACACGCCTTTGGTTTCTGTTTTGGTACTCTGCAGTCTGACCTTGTACCAGTTTCCGTCTAGTTGACCCACCTACTTATCACCATTTTGGCATCAGCTTGTCACACGAAGGAGCAGGACAGTGGGCTGCAACATAATTGCAGGGGGTCCCTGATGAATAGCTGGGGTCCGTTCTTTTGTTTATGCCACAGCAAACCATGGCTGGCAATAAGGAATCTGCTACTTTGGATATTACCGTGACACCACCCCTATTGGCTGTTCATGTGTTGATCCCTTTCATTCATTCACAATTCCACAAAAAGGAATTGGTCACAGTTCTCTTGAGGGTTTTATTTTTTAGTGTCATTGGATTGCATCTTAATACAGCAGAAATCATCATCAAGTTGATAATGATAATGACTACCATATATTTACTGTGGCCACATTAAAATATGTTCAAAATACTTTAAAATGCAAACAATATTTGTGGCTGTAATTTTACTCCAATGTTCAGGCTACAGAATATATATCTTATTCTAAATCAGTTCCTGAGTTTGCCCCTCTTTTGCTAAACCCATCATTATTGCTGTCATCTACCCAAAACCTCATTGTTGAAGTTAATTGAGGCCTTATTTGAGTCTTTATGCAATTATTCAATCAGCGTGTATGCTCATACTCTAACCAATCATGGAGAATATGGTCAGAGAAAAAATAAGTTGGAGAAGAAGAATTGGAGAAGCAGAAGAAATCAATTTGTGGTTACCAGTATAATAAAGTGAAGAATGAGGAATTTTGGGAGTGTTTATTTAAATGAAACGACTTTTACTATGTGGGCGTTTTTTGTTTTGTTTTGTAAGCACTAGCATATCCTTAAGTAAAGGACATGCTAGCACTTAGTAGTTTCGAACAAGCACCAATATGCTCTAGCAACTGGTGGTATGCTGGCACCTGTAGTTCTACAAGTGCCAACATATTTAAGCAGTTTATGACTGCCAAGGCTTTCTGTGACCAATACTGCCACGTATTAAAATATTATATTTGGACTTGATTTTGACAATGATTACTCTAACATTCACTAGACTAGACTATTACCACACAGCTGGTGTTCCCTAGGGAATTTAGCCCTGTGCTAAATAGGCTTGAACTGTGTTTTCTTCATGACAGGGAGACCCCACCCTGAGGGTTTCCCTGTTATAGTGTGACCGGCCCAGCCTGTTATAGTCTGGTGCTGGTTTTGGTTTTAGCAGGTGGACCCCACACTATTTGACTACCTACATTAGTGGTAATCAGTTCAAGCTATGAGCACTGATGCTTGGTTCACTTTTTATTTTTAATTTTATCATTTTACCCTACAAAGTTCCATGCTGATGTCAGACTCTTCCCTCTCCCATTCCTCCTCTCTATGCATAAGGAATTGCAAGTTATGAATATGCAAAATACTACATATGTCCTGCATTAGGCCAAGTATCGCAGAACACCACAGTCCCCTTACTTTTTAATGGGGTCTGCAGTCTGGTCCACATTATCAAACTCCAAAAAGCTTAACTTTTCGGAGTCATTGCTGGGACAGCCTCTTATGGGATATCCTGCCCCAGTATGACTGTTTGATAAATGCCCGCCGTATATCCATTATTGTTGCAATGAGCGAGGATAATTAACGATTAACGGGAGAGGGGGGATTGGGGAAAATGCATCCAATACTAAATATACTCTCTACTGCCTAAGTTTGAAAAAGTATGATAGCTTTCAGTATTAGTCAGGAGGTCAATCTTGACTCATTTTACAACATTCAATTGAAAAAGGTGCATCACATTCTTTAATATTTGGTTCAGGAATGCTGTAGCTATTTGTTCTTTGCTTACGAACTTATTGGACTTTCTAAATAAGAAAAAAATGCATTGTATCATCTTACAACTGGAAAAAATAAACCTGTTTTGTTTTTTTCCTTTTCTGTGTCTTCACTTACATCATTTCATAGTGAAATTATTAAAATGACTGACTGTGTCATGCTATTCATTTAATCTTTAACAACTGTAAAGCAGGTGTCTTTCAACTACTGTTACTGAAACTGGGATAAATTATTTGACAAGACTCTGAATCCCAGTTTAATTCTTTTTAGGGAGTTTGAGGGGTATATTTACTAAGCGGCGGTTCCCACAAGCCAACGATTCTCAGAGGTTTGCTGTCTTTTTTCAAAAAAGGCAATTTTATTAAAGACAAAACCTGATGAGCTTTGTCTTCAATAAAATTGCCATTTTAAAAGATGACAGAAAACCTCTGAGAATCGGCAGCTTGTTGGAATCGCTGCTTAGTAGATACCCTTAAATATTTCTCTTAGTCAAGCAGAAATAAATTGCACCTGCACTCTGGAGGGTTTTAGATTGAATGTATAAATGACTATTCATTATTTATGTTGAATTATATTTCTTAAATGTGCCAGGATCAAAAATGTTTTCTATTTATAGCCAGTTATTGTTTTTAAAGAAATGAATTGGAAAACATTGTTATTTGGTTTACTTTAACACAGACATTTATATCAGGATATATATGTTACTAGATGTCATACTACTGGTAACATTAAAGGATAAGTCCACTTTTTTGTTGGGGGGAAGGGAGTCTGTTTTACAAATAACCTAACCTCTATCTTATATGTAATCATCAGTTGAATACATTGTCAAACCAGTATTTTTTTAATCAGGTTCTTGATGTGCAGTCTTCTGCCTATGCCCTCCACCTATCATTGCACCATCTGACTGGCTTAATTGGTTTAAACTGACAGTGGGGGCTGGGCATGGACAGAAGTCTGGTCCTAGAGTCAGCTCTAAAAGTTACGGGTTAGAAGACGAGTGGTTAGGTGTATGGTCTAGAATCAAAGCAAAAAATCCCCCTAAAATTCAGACTTCAGCCACTTTATCTAATTTTAATAATCTTGTTGTACAAAATTAAATTATGTTTTTGCACTACTAATCAAAACGAGGTGTCTGTACTCAGCATTTAGCAAGGAACACCCAACTCCTCCCATTGACTGGTATAAACTTCTACTCCTCCTAAAATACCACCATATTGTCCTGCAAGACACTAGTCTACTCCTCTAGAGACACCAGCACAAATCAAGGCATTTGACGTCACAAAACTTGATTTGCACTGAACCTCGACTGTTTTGTATGTCATTGTAAATGGTATAAGTCATTGTTTTCCAACCTTTGCTTGACTGGTTGTTATATTTACTTGTCAAAATGTCACGTAACCAAAATAAGGATATCACTCATTATATTGAACAGTAGAGCAGAAAAAAAGAATTGTTGAAGCTCAACGTGAATCAGTTTTTCCACCATCATCGGATATGATAACAAAAATCCATGTTTTGCATTGAATTTTCTAAATCTTTTGCACGTTCAAATAGGTGGAGTGTTTAAAATGCATTTTTTAAAGACAAAGTGCATCCATTTTGCTCACTTAATTCCAGATTAATGTACGTGTTTATTATTGATTAACGCACCACTTTTGTAAATGTTTTGTATGGTGAGAGTACAGCTTTAAAGTGAATGCATTATAAAGGATCTCAACCTCTAACTTTTGTATAGTTATTTCAATATGCACAACAGGGGAGCACTTTTGTGTAGCCTTTATTTACTGATGCTTCCTTAATGTCACTGGGTGTCATCTTTATGAGATTGCTTTATTGCTTTTTCCTTTTACCGTACTAGGGTTAAATGTGAGCTAGGTGCCTACTGCATCACTTTCTGTTCTAAGCTGCAGGCAACAACCAGAGCTTTCAAGACTAAGGACACAAGTGCTTTGCTAATCGTAGATCCCGGATAGGTGGTGGCCTCTAAAGTGTGGGCATGCATGGCATGCAGGCGCGGGCTGGGAGAGGGATTGCCGGGGGGCACACAGGCGGCCGCATCATATTACAGGGGATGCGGGCGCATCATTGATGACGCGGCTGCATCCCCTATCATGTGATGCGGCCGCCTATACGCTGACGCGGCCGCATCCGATGCGGCCGCGGGGGAAGAAAATGTTTTTTGCATCCGGGGGGCGGCCGGCCGGCCTGCCCCCCTGCCCCCCGGGCCAGCACGCCACTGATGGCATGGCACTATAGGGGTTGAAGGAAATGTCCACTTGTTTTCACTTTTGGGGGTCTTGAGTGCTCAATGCCTGACAATGGAAGTGAACTCTAACCTTAGCTCGAATTGATTTCTGGAGTTCCCAAAAGGTGATTACAGCATTAGTCACTAAGCATCCAAGCTCTTTGTAGGTAATGCAGCATCTGGACAGACAAAGGGGTGAGTATATACTAAAGTCTATAATATATTTTTTGTGGTGGGAGTGAGGTGAGGAAGGCAAGTGGCATATTATTTTGCACTGGGCCCCCATTCCCTACTTACACCTCTCTACTCTACCTTGATGTCAAATATGCTGAAAAATGTTTCTCTATTATTTTGGTGCTTCTTTCAAATCAAGTTTATGAATTGAGAAAGTCAGTGAGATGAATTCAGAAAAACATCCAGCCTGTTTTCATATAATTATTTGTAGAAAGTTATCTATATTATATTTATATACATTAAAGACACTTCAGGGGTATTGTAGGTGCAACCCATACTGCTAATGAGCATGTACATGGGCAGCACAGTGGCGTAGTGGTTAGCGCTTCTGCCTTACAGCACTGGGGTCAGGAGTTCAATTCCCGACCATGACCTTATCTGTGAGGAGTTTGTATGTTCTCCCTGTGTTTGCGTGGGTTTCCTCCGGGTGCTCCGGTTTCCTCCCACACTCCAAAAACATACTGGTAGGTAAATTGTTTGCTAACAAATCGACCCTAGTCTCTCTGTCTCTGTGCGTGTGTGTGTATGTTAGGGAATTTAGACTGTAAGCACCAATGGGGCAGGGACTGATGTGAGAGTTCTCTGTACAGCGCTGCGGAATTAGTGGCGCTATATATAAATAAATGGTGATGATGATGATGATGCATAGGCGACTTATAGTCCAAACAAGACTTCACTGCACATACTCAGAAGAACAGAGCAGGGGCATTGGGAGTGGATCATTGACCTCTCCCAAACTTTGTTATTCAGTGTTATCCCCTGGCTGTAAGTGTGAAAAAGATAAACATTGTTATCAAAGTTTACCATAATAATTGTTATCTCCAAATTGGAATGTGAAAGCAAAATGTAAGTCATGATACTATAGTCTTGTCTGGATAGTTTTCTGCAATAAATGTCCAGACAGTACCAATGACATGTAGTAAACTAATGACATTAATATGTAAATGATTGCTATGGGTTGCAGCACATTTCTGCTATTTGAATTGTGTGATTAAATAAGCCTAAATCTATTTTTAGCACTTTTACAGCTCTCTTTGTTAAGTTCTGTTGAATCTGCATGGTGCAGAGTATAACTGGTACAGCTGCAATCATTTTATTCTGCTTACAGTGATGATATCAGGATTCTGGGGTTTTTTTTCACAGCTCAAGAACATTTTGTGTATACAGTGGGGATTCCTAGTTGCCTAGTTATATACATTGTACAGCATAAAACATGCTGTTCAGCTTTTTAGAATGTAAATTGTAATGTATTTATACTGTGCTTATACTGTATTTTAGTTACCCACTTTAGTTGCCAGGTCAGGCAATAAAAACAGGACACATGCACTATGATCTACAGTTCACATGCTTCGTAGCTGCATTGTAATGTGCTCAAATACCTGCCTGGTAATTTTTTTCAGGCACCAGCATGCATTTCATCCAACTGCAATAACAGTTGGCATGTTGGTCACTTAACAGTGTGTACATTGATCTTGCATTGAATATTGATTTTTGCTTTTGACAGTTATCAGCTGGGAGAAGTTTCAAAAGCTGCTTTCAACCAATCTGATTACACTTTGTACAGCACTGGGTGCCATTATCGCCTTTCAAATGTATCTCTGTTGTTCACTCTCACTAGCAGCAAACACCATTTAGTGCAAGGTGGATGTAAAACAACTGTAAATCAAGTACACATGAAAGAAAAATGCTGCATGGTTGCATTTGTAATTAATGTTGGACTGAGCCTCCCCTGATTGCCCCTAATCTGTACCAGCATTCCAAAAGCAAATAATTGTTTTTCAAGCTGACTGCAAATTAGTAAAAATAAACTCACACTTGCCATGACGTGATTGGTCACTGCACACATAGGGCCTGATTCATCAAGGAATACATACTGGTTTGGTTTGGTTTTAAACGCACGTATTTCGGCTTTGCACATGCCTGAATTTGTCAAGGCACGATCTCAAGGTACGTGCACTGTTGAATTCGGGTGTAGGTCTGCTGCACTCTACTGCTTAAGACACTGCACAATACGTCCAATAACTATGTGGATTATAAATTCGCCAAAGTACTTTTTTCCATTTAAATACATTTAAATACATTTATTAGAATGTTGTTAATGTCTACTGACCGTGAAATACATTTTTACAGTTACTCGCGATTAAAAACACATATTGTAGCATGCATACGACACTGTCATCACTAGTGATCAGGACTTAGACTAGCCCTGTAGCTGGAGCAAGAGATATGGAAGAAAAGCAAGTAACTTGGTCATTAACTATGAGAGTGCAATATATCTATGATGTGGGGAAGATAAGTAAAACACAACACAAAGAACAATTCTGAACAGACCAGCATTAACATGTGGTAAGTTATGATAGTAACATTGTGCATTTTTATTTTTTGGGTTTAGTTCAATTTTAAATGGCCAGTCTGGGTCTGTCTAAATGCAGAGCAGTTTTAAATGGTAACCCTTGATCTACCATCTGGGTGTCTATTAGGGTGGGTATCTATGGCAATTTATTATTAATTATCATTCTTAATGATAATTAAAAAGCCTAATTTCTAAATTCTATACATGGATGTTGCTGATTTTCTTGTGACAATTGACTTATAATTTTTTTATCCATTAAAATACATACCAAAAGACAGTAAGTTTGAGCACTCAATGTCATAATCTGTGTCTCTAGTTACACAATTAAAAGAGTGAACTGTTTGTTAGAAAACTTCAAACAGCTTCTTAAGCTTGTATAACTTGTAGGCTCTGAGTTTTTGGTGCAAGTCCTGATCGCCAAAGGGCATACATCATAAAAAGTGATCCCATTTGCATGCTGCAGTGTTGATTCAGATGGGACAAGCCACCTGATGCATATGAAATATTTATTTATTAAGATGTAAATCAAGCTTTATAGAGAAAACTGGGCACATGCAGATCAGTTCACAGGAACAGTCTACACTGTATGCAGAAGGAATTCTAACATTAGTATAATTAGAAGTGGAAGTCTTGAAAATAAATGCCTCGGGCTTCCTCTAGCCGTTTTGCATTAGTCATGAAGATAAAGAGTAGCATGCTTATTTTTTTTCAAAATGAAACTTGTAGGAGTCAATTATTCTTACTCCAATGTTGTTACTCTTACACTTTTTTACAATGCTGTTTGTGGATCCATGACCAATGCTGATTAATTGGTTAATCAAAGAAAAGTAAATTGGTTCAAAGTTCCTATTCTGATGCTAAGGCACAGCTCCACTCAGCCATATACATTGGGAAATCTTGTTGTAAATTCCTTTGTTTTGTAGGGTTTAGTGCCCATATACAGGTCTATTTAAAGGGGTAATCCACTTTTGGATAACCCGGCAAAAACATTTCCCATCCATGGCAAATAGTTCAGTCCTCCAAGTACTTTGTACCTCTTCCTTACCTGAAGCTGGGATGTTGGTTCATTCAATAGCTCACAACACCGAAAGACAGACATACCTCTCTCTAAGAGCTCAATTGAAGTGGCCTGGAGGGATTACGTAAGCTAAAAGAAAAGACTAATGGGCCCTAGATATCTTTGCAAACTACAAGTTGCAAATTGCGTGCCTAGAGCAGAATGTATCTTCATTGTAGTAAAAAAAATTCTCTACTACTAATTACATAATTTGATGGTTTAAAAAATAAAATAAATACACCGGTACCCCTCCTGCATTATCAAGACCATAAGAGATATGTGGTAGGCTAAATCTTTATTGCAGTTTGGGCTGCAATCATCCATTGTTAGAAATCTCCCTCCCCGCCTCTCTCGGTCATGACGGAAAACATTCCAAAGAGTTATGTCTTGGAGACTTTGGGATTACCATATTGTGTGTCCATTTCTTCTCCCTGTCCTAAGTGGCTCGATTTGAGCACCTATTATTCTAAGCAACTAGTCTCTCCAGTTGTCCTCCTCTCTGTGACACCACTGTTGTATTTATTGTTTCTTCTGTGTATTGATTGTTGTTTTCTGATGTACTTGATTTATTACATTTGCATAGCCACTCCTACTCCCTTGATGACCCCCCTCCACCCACCATTACTTTCCTTGTTATTATGTATGTGTCCTAGTTTTGGTCTTGTTCCCCTGCAAATTTAAAATTTCTATAAAATCTTTATAGTTAAAAAAAATAAATAAACAAGTAAAATAAGAAAACACACATAGTGTAATATTCAGTTGATCTCATATTTTATCATTTTGTTAAATACTTTACTCCAGCATGTAAAATGTTTATATATGGTGAAGTTCCATGGAAAATCCAATCTGCTCAATAAAATAAATCATGATAAAAAAAAAATCTAGCTTGTCCTTATCTGTACAAAAGAAAGCCAGTTTTATTTACTGTGTGCTTTGGATTTTGTAACTTTTACATTACTGTTTGTAATAAACTATAAAAAATACTGCATCTAGATATTCTTTTATATGTTGTAAAACCTGGGAAATGGTAATGTGAAATCACAGAAATGAGCACATTTAAATGCACATGTGAGTCAGGGGAATCTGGAAAAACATGTAAGTTCCAGGAAGTGTAAAGTAAAGAGGTTGGGGGTTTGGCTGTGACCTCCACAAATGTATAGCCCTAAACCTGCAGTGTGGATAATTATTTTTTATTGAGAATCTACACTGTTACTGCATACCATTAGCTTAGGATGGTGTTTTATGAATTTTTATGCATAATAGTGGGAAGCATTGGTGGCCATCAGTCATGGTCTAAAATACTAGTACTTGGTCTCCACAATTATTTCTCTGTTAACATTCAGAACCTCTGTTTTTTATTCTGAATTGAATACTGTATATCCTTTGTCAGCTTGCGAGCAGGGCCCTCTTACCTCTCCCCCTGTAATACCCAGTCTTGGTTTATTACTATTCTTGTTCCCAATTGTAAAGCACTATGGAATGAAAAATGAAAAGAAATGGCATCGACAAAATTATTGACACCCTAGACATTCTATGATGAGCTTCCTGCATCTGGATACTTGAACTTGTGCAAACTGCCCCAGTTCTCCCAGATTTGAAGGGTGGCCACTTCAGAAAAGTCCAGTGTTTTGTATTGAACCATTCTTGGGTGCTTATTGAAGTGTGCTTGGGGCCATTGTCCTACTGGAAAACTGGTGGCCTTTGATGGAGCTTTCTGACACTGGGTTCAACATTGAGCTCCAAAATGGCCTGGTAATATACAGATTTCATATTACCATGCACATCTTTAAGACACCCAGTACCAGAAGCAGCACAGCAACCCCAAAATATCACTAAACCTCCTCCATGTTTGACTTTAGAAAAGGTGTTCTCTTCGTTTTGCTTTATGTAAAGTTATAATTTGGTACCCTCTGTCCATAGGACATCCTCCCAGGAGGAATCTGGCTTGTTTTGGAGTGTGTTGGCAAACTCCAGTTGTGTTTTCTTATGCTTCTTTCTCAGCAGTGGTGCTCTCCTGGGCCTACTATATAACCCTATATAATTCATTGAGTTGGCGACAAGTTGAAACTATTGTACCTTATGTCTGAAGGTCAGCTTCAAACTGTTTGCTAGTTGATTGTGCTCTTTTCTCAAGCATTCTTGTGCTATAATCTTCGATCATTTTTTTTCTTTCCAGGAAGGTTGGCTAAAGCGCAATGATCCTTAAACTTTCTAATAACATTGCTTATGTTGGAAACAGGAACATCAAGGTCTCTGGAGATTGATTTGTAGCCCTGATATTGTCCTTCCTTAGCTACAATCTCCTCTCTGTCCTCCTCAGACAATTCTATGGCTTTCCTTCTATTCTCCATATTCATTGCAGTACTCATAGGGACACAAAACAGGAGAATGCCTCATTTTCTCTATTCAAGCTCATGTAATAAATATTTTTTATATTCCAGGCCAGTGGTTGAAGTAGAAATTTAGAAGTGCTCATATGGAACTATCACTTTGAAATGAATGGCCGGGGGCGTTGGGGCCATCTAGACCCACGTAGGTTTAGGGGTTTTGATAGCGTGAACATAATTTTAGATGCATTTTAACACATAAAACATACTGAATGATGCCAGACTATTTACCCTGTGTCCCCCACCTCTCCTCTGTCCATATATATTTCCTATGTGTCCCTCCACCTCTCCCTCCTGTCTCTTTTGTGGACCTACATTTTCTCTCACATCTCCAAAATATTATAATAAAACTTTCCAAAATAGCTCACTTATATCTTCCATGTTACCCTTTATCTTTCCCTGATCTGTTTCTTTTCTCTGTTCCTATATGCCCTTATCTTCATTGCAGACATCATCTCTCCCTTGCTATCTGCTCTCTCCTGTGCCTCACATCCAGCTTCTCTCATTCATTCCTCCCTTACTCCTTGATCCTCTCTATCTATCCCTGTATCTGCGCCTATTATTCCCTCTCACTATTGAATTCACACTTTTGCCCCTCCATCATCACACTTTTGCCCATGTATCATCACACTTTTGCCCATCCACTACACTGCGCCCACCTTCATCACACTGCGCCCACCTTCATCACACTGTGCCCCCTCCTTCATCACACTGTGCCCCCTTTTTCATCACACTGTGCCCCCTCCTTCACCACATTGTGTCCCCTCCTTTATCACATTTTGCCCCCTTTATTATACTGCTGCACCCTTTATTACAGTGCTGCCCCTTCATCACACTTTCCCTGTCCGTTCTTTATTTACCTTTCTATGACCTTCTTTTCTTCCATCTTCTTCTCTTGCTCTTCTCTCTTTTCTTCAGGGTGCTGGCTCCTCTCTGCGCCGTTCCTCACTGACAGTGTTGGTGCATGATCTGACAGTCAGCGAGGAGGGAGGAGGAAGCCGCCGCTGGCACCAGATATGTATTTACTGGGCCGGTGGACAAGCGGGGGAGGTAGGAATAGCAGAGTGCCTCTCAGGCATCCCCACCCCCACCTTGCTTAACCCACATCCTCCAGCCCTGACAGCCTGTAAGGAAATGGGGCAAAGAAGTGCCGTTATGTTATACCGGCACATACCATATTACTTTGAGCACTGTTACAGACACCTGTTACTCACCACAGGTGAACTCCGTTTCAAAGTAAAGAAGAATCACCTGCTTGAAATCAAATGTCTTCTAAACGTGCCAATAAATGTGTTTGGTCCATTTAAGGATTTCTGTGTGGAATAAGCTACAATCTAGTAAATATTTCTGCTTTTTGTGTCTTATTCCACTGCAAACCAAAGAACTTTATATGTGGATACAAAAATATTTTTTAATTCCTACAATTTTCTGAAAGAAACTATACATTATTACAAAAAGCTGCAAGGGTGTCAATATTTTAGGCTACGGCTAAAAATAATCATACTGCAATGAAATGCAGTTTATTGGCAGCCACCAAAGGCAGCATATGCAAACTAACTTACTAGTAGCACTAATAGTTAGCACTCCAGATCATAAAATCATATTAGTGATACTATATAGGAAAATCTCCTTCCCTCATTCCTGATTCTGCATATAACTTGGTTTCTAATATTAGGGGGCCAACAATGCCAAATGTAATAAATATTTTAATTTGACATTGCGCACAGTGGGGCAAAGGAAACTGAGATTAATTTTGAGCAGTCTGTGAAAGTCTGTATTTTAGGGCTTTCAAATGGCTAGGAACGTTCATCTTGTCCATGGCTGTAGGTGTTTCTTATATATTGTTAAGGTACTGTCATTCGGAAATTTATCACCAAAAACCCACACATTTCAGGCTGTTACAAAAATATAAATATATATTTGAGAAAAGAATGGTCCTATAATTTGATATCATTCGATAAATCCAACAGTATGTTCTTATACACTCTTTTTCTAACCAATTAAATTGATTAGTTGCATAATACCACTTCTTTTTTATATGTTGAATACATTTTAATAAAAGTTAATATGTAAATACAGTGCTATAAATTTACATTTATAAAGACAGGTTTTTATAACTTAAGTTTGCTTAAGTTGGCCCTATCAATTTGCATGCACATTGCTTCTAATTTCCATTATTTGTGTTATTAACTGAAGCTGGCAGCATGTAATTAAAAAAGAGCAGAAATATTGGAACTATGCCATTTACTCTGAACATATATTAACACCTGCAATGAGAGAGAGAGAGACATACATTTCTTTATCAAATTGATTAGCATAATTTACTTTCATTTAAATGCAATCTAAAACAGACTGACTGTTCTAAAAACATCTAGGTTTAAAAAAAAATCTAGAGACATTGCTAGAAACCAAGTGCACAACAAACACGTCATTAACATCAGAACTGTATGGATATTCATCTATATTATCTGCAATAGCAATCCTATTTGCATGGCCATGCATTTTGGAAATACAATAGTAGTACATTATAAAATAAAGATTTAGGTTTTCTTAATACCTTGGTTTTAAAATGCTTGGTTATAAACATAACTCCAAATTCCTTACTCTTTTAGACAAATGCTATCACTGAGCCGCAGTTTCTAAGTCTACATTAAGAGCTGCATTTTAAGCACAGAATTGTAATTACGTTTGACATATCCCTTGATGAAATGCACACCTTTGAGATTTATAAGATGCAGGTGTAGTACAGTGGAGGAGCATAAGGAGGCTTTCCCAGAACGCAAAGTGCTCTTGTATGTGACACTTCAAATATTTTGCTTAAAAACATTTCTTATCTAAATGATAAAAAATAGCCTAACACGTGTTTTTTCAAAAATGTTTTTCTTTACCTCTGAAAACTATAAAAAGATTTTGTAAATGCAGTTATTTATGAAATGTATACTTTTTCAAAGCAAAGGTTTGATCCTTAAAACATGTGTAAATGAAGTGAACCCTATCAGGCGTGCACTTAGGGGGGATTTCTAGTTGCCTGGAAACCCCCCTATGCTCAAATCTCTCCTTCACCCCAGAATGCAGCAGCCAGTAATTTACCTCACCAGAGGATTTTTCTTAGTCTGGCAACCCCAGTGACGTCATGCGTCTGCCAGAAGAAGGCAGAGGAGCCAGCAGCCTATTACTGCTGCTCTGGTGGCCCCAATTCTATAAAAGGACATCCCTTCCTCCACACCACACACTGCCATAAAGAAGGCAGCACGTGGCCAGTTAGTTTAAACAACATGGATCCCACCCCCACATCTACTCATGTGTATGTGTTTCATCTATGTCTCATTCTCATCTCTATATCAACTCTGTTTTCCCTTAGTATTTCTTTCTCCAATTTTGTGTATGTACCTCTCTCTTACTACTTCTGTCATGTGTTTCTCTCTGAGCTCAGTGTGTTTGTATGTGAAAAATATTTTATTTTCAAAATACACTAAATTTATTAAAAACTGTAAAAACCTCCATTCATTAAGAAATATTTTTTTTTACAAAGAATAAAGCACTTTGTATTGATACTAATCTAACAGAACCAGACTTCCCCCCCCCCCCTATCAAAAAAACCTGCATTTGCCCCTGCCTATTTTTAAAACCAGTGGAGTTCTAGTTATGTTCGGTAAAAAAGCTTGTATAAGCCATAAAACCCCAAACTAAACTTGTCTGCTTTATTTTAAAATGCTGACAAAGGTGTCACTTAGACCTTCAGATATGAGGATGATTGAGACTCCTCCTGTATGTATCATATAAATACATTAAAATCATATCCCACTCTTCAGAGCATCTGGAGAGGCATATGCAAATTTAACTGTGTCACACATTAAGACCAGGGTAGTTTTCAGAATTAGTGAAATGTACTGAGAATCTTAGCTCCCTACTTAAGACTGCAAGTGCAATTAGTAGTTTGACATGTGGTTGTTAACTTGCAATTTTAATCCCAATTAGAATGTCGATGGAGGTCAATGTTGAAAACCACAACATTTCTGCAATGTTCCCAACAGGTGCGGGCTGGGAGAGGGAAGCCCGGGGGGCACACAGGCAGCCGCATCACATGACAGAGGATGCGGCCGCGGATGACGCGGCCACATCCCCTGTCATGTGATGCGGCCGCCTGTGCGCTGACACAGCCGCATCTGAAGTCATCAAATGCGGCCGCAGGGAAAAATGCTGTATTTTGCATCCGGGGGGGCGGCTGGCCGGCCTAACCCCCCGGCCCTAGTAGGCGTCTGACCCTTCTGCCCCCCTGGACCAGCCCGCCCCTGGTTCCCAAGCGCAAGTAACATTGCAGGCAGGTATGGGTTCCATTTATGTCCATTGTACTAGCGTTAAAATGCTAGTACAGCTCATGACCTTGACTCCAGTGGGTAGGAGTCCTAAAACCCCCGGATGACAAATAATAAACTCAGTTCAGTCTACTTATCTACATACTTTTTGGCACCATAACCACAATAGATATCAGGTTAGCATTACTCCCCCCTACCACGGTGTAATGTCAAGTTTCTAAAACCATATTAAACTTTGGGAGAAGCGAGAGAAGGATAGAGAAGGGACACTATTTGTGCTTACTATATATACTAGTTATGATTATTGTGTATGGTTTAGTACTTTGTTCATTTGTTCCAGTGTAATACTCTTTCTAAAACTGTGACTAGTTAGATATTTGAACAATGTCACCAGTCCTCATCAGTCTTGAACCTATTAAGGTAAGAGCAAGTCACTAGTGTATTGTATCACTTCTTTTGGCAATCAGTAACATATTCTTTTTGTTTTCTGCTGGGTATGTAGTTGCATGCTTGCAAGATATTTATCTTTGAGTATATGTCTCAGGATACAAGTTTACTTGAATCAAATCTGTCCCTCTGTAGTCATTTCCTGTGATTTAGGTGGAGATTTGGATGAATATTTTTGGCTGCTGTACAGTTTTCCATTGCTCTAAATGATGCAGTTTGCTGTTTCTATATATGACACTCTCTATGTATGGTATGTTTGAAATAATGTTTAAAATTCATTAGTCTTGAGATAATTGCATTCTCATTTATTCCTTTATTAGGTAGGAAAGATTTATATATGTAAGAACAGCTGACCTTCAAGTTGTTATGTGGACTTTGTTGAAATTTACTAAATTGTTTTTTTTTATTTCTTTAGCTTTCTCTTTTATTGATATTGGGTATTGTTGTTAGAAACCTGATTACTTGTTGACCTTCCCAAAGTCTCTGTAGAACTTGAGAAAGCTATAAAACAGATCAATTATGTTTTATAAATAAACTATTTACACCTCTCCAAGTGCTCCTTTTTGACTCCACACCTGACCACGTCCCTCCCTCGTCCCGTACCCGTCAGCAGGGCCGCACTGGGACTAAAAATCAGCCCTGGCATTTAAAGCACACGGGCCCACCTCTGTTGATGAGCAGGAAAAAAAACACGTGCTGCAGCGCATTTGGTGCGCCGTCAAGGGCGTGGCTACATTATGTTGGGGGCGGGGTCAAAATGGTGCGTTGATACATACATTGTAATAAAACATTACATTTATCAGGCCCTCCCCATCCACATCACGTCACCCCCCCAGACACATTATGACACCCCTGGCCCACTGTACTTATCAATGCTTCTAATGCTGCTGACATTCTTGTTGAGTGAGCAGGGAAGCTCTTAGTCTCACGAGATTAATAAATCTCATGCAACTAAGAGCTCCTCGGCTTGCTCTGCAGGCTGTGTCCTGCCCTGGACTGGGAGCACAGATTCCTCCTGCTGACCAGAACTGGATTAAGGCTCGGGGGGCCCGGGTACTTAAGTCAGGGGGGCTCCTATGATGTAATTTGGCTATTAGACACATTTTTGACAAATACACTGGCAATACTGTGTGCACTACTGATAGGTGCACGCGGTTCTGCCTTAACAAGCAGTACAATGTGAAGCAGGAAATATCTCCCAACTGTTCTTGTAGTCAGACCAAATTCTGACTAAGCGGGACCGTCACCCACCAAAGTCAGAACAGTTGGCAGACAGTCCTCGTCTCTTTTACCTGTCTTGTCATTGTCATCACTTGTGGCTGCTGGTGTCTTTAGATGAGTTGCTGCTTGTCTGGATCCTGGAAAGTTGGATGCCCTATTTGGAAAAAAAAATGAGTACATGAAATTTAGCCCCGGTTTTAAATCAATATAGCATCCACGTTTTAAAATTAGGCCTCACTCCTGTCCCAACATTAAAATACTAGTATTCACATTTGATAAATACATCAATTTCCCTCCAACTAGCCCTGACATTAAATAGTATCCCAATTTAATAAATAAAACTATTTACCTCTCTCCAAACAACTCCAGCAAGAAATTAAATAGCATTTACATTTAATAAATATATCCATTTCCCACAACCACCCCAGGCATTAACTCATAATCACATTTAATAAATAGACCTCATTTTCCCCAAACAGCCCCACATTCAATTAATAGCTCCCAAACCACCCCAGCATTAAATTAAAAATCCAATCACCCCATCTTAAATTGTTAGGCCCCACTATTAAATTGCCCCACTATCACCCCACAAATAAAATAGCACCCAATAATTAGCCCCTACCTGCAATTCACCATTAGATTAATAGCCTACCTCCCACATTATATTAAGACCCTCCCCCTCACACATTATATTCATACACCGGCCCCCACACACATACAGTAGTCATACCCTGTCACACACATACACACACTATAGTCATACTGTCACACACAAAACCTACCATACATCCCCTGTCACACAAACTACCCCCCCTTACCTTGTGCGCTCCGCGGCACGCTCTGTAGTCTCTTCTATCACGTGGGACGGCAACTATCACATGGTGCACGTCCCATGTGACAGTCATCGGCAGATCCATTCATAGGAGCGGAGGGGAGGAGGAGGGGACGTACGGCCACCATGAAGTAAGTGTAGTGCCGACCCCACCGCTCAGCGCACAGACTGTCATGCTGAATTCTGGCATGACAGTCTGTGTGCTGAGCGATGGGGCTGGCCAGCTAGCAACCGGCCCAGATGGCCAGTCCGGCCCTGCCAGTCAGATTTCCCAGGATAACACCTGTATGCTGATCATACCCAAATGTTTCCTCCCCTGACCTCCCTTATCTCTCATATCTACTGCTGTTTCTCTATCTCATCTTGGATGTCCCAGCGCTTTCTTAAACTTAATATTTTGAAAATTGAAATTCCCTACCTCTATCTTTCAGTTGATAGCACTATCATCTTCTCTGTTCATTAAGTCTGATGCCTAGAGGTCATCTTTGACTCTCCTACTCCTTCAAAGCTCACATTCAGACCCTCTCCAAAACATCCCACTTCCACCTCTGGAATATATTCAAGATTGTTCACTCTCTCACCATGAAAGCTACTTAAACTCTTATTCACAATTTATTTTATATATATATATATATATATATATATATATATATATATATATATATATATTCGTATTTACTGTAACCTCCTTCTCTCTGGCTTAGCCAAGTCCTGTCTTGCCCATCTTAAGTCTATCCTCAATACCACTGTCTGCCTTATTTTTCTCTCCTGCCTCTCTATCTCTGTTGTCGCGCTCTCTGTCAGTGGCTGCACTGGCGCCCCGTTCCCCGTTCCTTATTTTCACCTACAAGGCACTTAGGCAATCCTCCCCTACATCTCCAACTTCATCTCTACTCACACTCCTACTTGCCCCCCTCTGCTCTGCCAATAGTTGCAGCCTCCCTTCCACACTGATTACTTCTTCCCAATACCACCTCCAGGATGACTTTTCCTGGGCAGCTACCTCTCCTGAGGATTTCTCTCCCGCGCCCTATCAAATTAGCCTCTTCTCTCCATTGCTTAAAGCGTACCTGTAAACTAATTCTTCATTCAAGCCTATCAGTCCCCCTCCTAACCCTTTTGTCTCTGCTATGACAAATATTCCCCTAGGGCGTGCCACTATATTTGTGCCTTCCTCTTCCCTTTAAGATTTTAAGACTTAATGTCTCATGAGTGGGACCTCTTTCCTCATGTTCTCCTTCTACTATTGCATCATTCTCTGTACCTCCAGGCCTGCTTCCCTAGCCCTGTTTTCATGAGCCAGGCCTACTTCATGTTAGTACTGTAAATTTCATGTATGGAGCTGTTTACTATTAGTGGCACCTTTTGAAATAAAGATATTAGTAATAATTATTGTGCCAAAAAAAAGAATCACATTTAATTACTAATATGATTATAACCTGGCAGTATATTGGGTAGTAGTAATTAATGCTAAAATGTAAAAAATCATAATCTAGTTTAACACATATATATTAATGTGTCATTCACTGTTTAAGGGTAGATGGATTATAACTTACTAATGATGGCAGACAGCAGGAAAGGCGTGTAAATTGTTACAGCTGTAATTACTATGCAAATGCTTTGCCTGGCTGCAATTTATCAGTTGGTGGTCCACATATGACACTAATCTCTTACAAACAACAAAGAGCACCATTGGATTCACCAATGTTAATTTTACAATGACTCAGTATGAAACTACCATTTGTTATGGTTAAAATTGCTATGTAGTTGCAGTAATGACAGTGCTATTAATTCCAAAACAATAGTTTTGTATTTGATACAGTCATTTAATAGGCTTAGTTGTAGCATAGTCTACCAGAGCTTGAAATATGGTTCATCCTTTTAAAAATAAAAAGGCAAGAAAAAAAATCTAAATTTAGCAGTTTTAAATAAAGCATACATTTGTATTATTTTTCACAGACCTACCAGCTTCTCTCTGTATTCTATACTGGAGAAACACAAATCTTAGTCAACTTAAAGTAGATATGTGTGCAGACCCCCATGTTTTCGTTTTGGTGTTGGCCAAAAATCCTCATGTGTTTTGATTTTGGTTTTGGATGTCAATTTCATCAAAAATTGTGAAAAAACAGGTAAAATTTTGTAATTTTGAGCTGTTTTTGTTGCTACATTAATATTTATATCAATAACAGACATTTACAGTCTATAGTATAATAAGCACCTCACAAGTGTCAGAAGTTTCACCAATATTGACCAAAGGCTGCAGAGACCTGGTTGGATAAAATTAGTGGCACAAATTCATGGCAGTTTAATAAAAGATATGATCCCTATGAAACATAGTGCCAGTGCTTTGGCTGATAGAATGGTATTTTCTTAAAAGAAGATAGACCATATGTTCTTTAGCCTCAGTGTCCTTTTCATGCGCTAATATGGCAGTTGTAGAGGTGACTGACTATACTCAAAGCATCGAAGATGTTGGTGCATGGGAAGTTACAGAAGATGCATGACCGTGTTTGGCACTCGCTTTTGCATTGGGCATTTCAGTATATGTAACAGCGGTTGCAGGATCACTACTAGCTAAAAGGGTGGTGTATAGAATGTAATCTATTTTCATTTTTTTAGACAATCCCCACATTCATCAGAAACTTTTCATTTAATCCTTACATTAAGAGCTGATGTTCTATTTGAGATTGACACTCAATGGATTTTTCAGCACGTTTTATTACACTTCTTCCCATATGACTTTTTTTTAATAGTAGAGGTTAAAAAAATACTACTACATCCAGTACTAGTACTGGAATGCTCTTGATCTATAGACTGATCCATGATTTACAAGAGGAGTAAAGCTACTTGAAATTGAAGTTACTTGTAGCTGCCACAACACCAGGTGAGCACCCAATGACATATGGAAAAGAGGGACTGATACCTTGAAATACTTCAGACGCTGCTCCACAATGTCATTCAAATTTATGCAATTGGTTCTTATAAAATATATTATTTTTTTTATTTTTTGGGGGAGGGATTGTGCTGAGTCAAACAGCACCGTGTCTTGTCCACTTAGTAGTAGAGATGTCAGTGATGCTGCCCTTCACACAACTGCCAACACAGTCAAACACTTGACATTTACGAGCAAGAAATATATATTTTTTTGCGGGGGGTGTACTGTCAAACAGCACCCTTTTTTGGGCTGCTTAGTAGTAAAGATGCCTGTGATACTTCCCTTCACACAATTGCATTCAAGTTGAAACACTTTGATTTTAAAAGAAAGAAATATATATATTATTTGGGGGTGGGCTGCTCACAGTCAGACAGTACCCTGTTTTTTCTCCACTAAATAGTTCATATGTCACTGACACTGCCCCTCTCACAATTGCATTCCGATTGAAACACCTTGGGATTTTAAAAGTAAGAAATATATATACCGTATATATTTGCTTTTTGGAGTGTGCTGCTCACAGTCGAACAGCTCCCTGTTTTTTGTTCACTAAATAGTTCTGGTGTCGTGATACTGTCCCTTGCACAATTGGCCTGGGGCTGGTTTGTCATTATGGCAGGGGGACCCCTGCTTTAGTGTCACTGGCCCCGCTTGGCAAATTCAAATACCCAATGCTTGTTGGCCCCCCTTTTTTTTGCTAGTACCAGCCTAGGCTGGCAGCACTAGGGTTAAGCTCTTTGGGGGCATTTTATGTATTTTTTTTTATTACATTAAGTTGTATTTTATTTTATTTTTATTTAACTGTATTGCCAGCGGTAGTGTCGGCAGCGTCTAGTTCCGGTATATTTATTTTATGTTACTATATTGTCGAGGGGCGGGAGGCAGGGGCATGCATTTGTTCTGTTTACATTGAGTTTGGTTACTGCATTGCCACTTTCAATCTAATGCATTATGTCGACATTGTGACTATCGACTTTTCAACCTGTCGACATTCACAGTGTCGAGAGTTTAACCCTGTCAACATAATAAAAGTGTGAACATTCTGAAATGTCGACAGTATGGTGTCAAATTATTATCCTGATCTGTGTTAATAAACCTACATAGCTTAATGTCACCAACAAATATGGACACTTAACCTTATCTACAAGCAGGGCCTGGCTGGTAAATTAACCCAGGGGGAGGGGGAGGGGGGGTGAGACTCGGCTAGTATCCTTTTGGGAACATTTTAAAGGAAAACAAATGCAGGTACTCCAGTAACACAACCCAAGGTAGCCCACTATGGGATGGTGGTAATGGTATTTACAGTACTGTAAACACTGACAGTGTTTACACCTACATAATTATTATGATACTGAACACATCGACATGTAAAAAATAGCTACTTGGCTGTAAACAGACGCAGGGCAGATCCAACGTGAGGAGAGGGCGACACTTCCAAATGACGTTACTTCTAAGCGCGACTTGGACATTTCAGTTTTTAAAGCGGCAACGCACAGACCCATGTAAGTACTACTTTTGGGTTACGGGTTAGTCTTAGGCTACGGGTTAGGGTTAGGGTGAGAATGCGGGTTAGGGTCTGCAATACAATTAATATTACCATGATAAAATGGGTCTGTGCGCTGCCGATTTAAAATAAAATATATACAAGTCGCGGTTGCAAGTGACGTCATTTGAAAGTGTCGCCCTCTCCTCACATTGGATCTGGCCTGTGTCTGTTTACAGCTAAGTAGGCATTTCTTACATGTAGTTCTGTTCAGTATCATAATAATTATGTAGATGTAAACACTGTCTGTGTTTATATCATCGTTAATTCGTACTACACCCCTATGGGAATGGCCCGGGAAGCAGATGCAACCCAGCCCAAGCAGCCCCTGTCTACGAGGTAATTAATCACATTTGTTTGGCCAAATACTGATCACTGTTGTGAACCACTAATAATTTTAGCCCAGCCTGAGTAGCCTTATTTATAATTACCCTTCAGTCAGTTTCTTCAACCAGTTTTCTACCCATGTAAAACTTTTCTCCTAGACCTGGTACTCATTTGATATACCAGACTGTTATTCGGAGCCATATTGAACAATTTTTCAAAAAACAAAATTATATCACATCATTTGTATGACTAGGATCCAGTGTGAAACGTACTTTCTCATAAAACATAATCCTACTTGTTAGCCATGACTGGTCCTTCCTTCAATTTCCAAAATTAATGTTCAGTCCCTTCTTGTTTTAACAACTAAAATGCTCTCTTTTTCCTGTATTACATCCAATACTTTCTAAATTAGCAATTAACTCATTTAACCATTAAACCATAATATAAATGTTTTTCTCATATGATATTTACTTGCTACAATATTCATATGTTTTTTTTAAAAAATTCCCATTTGGTCTCTGGGAAAGTTACTCTACATAAAAGCACAGTCTACAAGCTTCAACGCTTCTGTGAGCTGATTTTTGTATCTCTTTTACGAAACGTCTTATTGCAACTCAAGTCAAATGATACCATGTTGTGATAACTTTCCCCTAAATGCCCACCCCCCTGCAGAAGAAAAATAATCTTTTATTACATATTATGAAGTCCAGCAGAGTTCCCCACTAGTTGATTCTACCACTTGTGAAAGGTAGTTGTCTTTTAAATTGCTAAAATAAAAGGTTTGCTAGAACCACTAGTTTTATTGCCCCAATTTATATGTACCATGAGGAGAACCACATTTTCTCCATTGCCTTATTCATTTGTAGTAATTGAATTTAAGCACATTTATGCAAGGTGACTTATGCCCTGGAGATACAGCCTATTTAGATTGGAAGAGGCATATCTGTCTTCTGAAGCCTCAGTGTAAACATATGCATTGATGATGATGATGATCGTCATCAGCACACTTCTTTACTAGTTAAAAAAAGAAACAATTTAACAGAATACATTTAAAAAAAAAGGGAGACAATGTACCCTTCCTCCCCAAAAATAAGTAATCAGCACCAGTGCTACTGTCTAGTATATATAAATAAATGTTTGTGGGGTCCACCTGCCAAAGCAGCAACTATCACCAGTTTATGCCAGGTTGGGCTGGTCACACTAAAACTGTGGGACCCGCAACATGGGGTCTCCCTGTCACAATTTGATTCCAGCTACAGCCTTCTTAGCATGTCATTGGCACCAAAATGTACCATGACCGTTGGGTCCTCTCCAGTCCCTCTTAACAATCTTTCGACCTGATACTGAACCCTAATACTTTCTACAACTGGCAACTATCACGTAATGAATGCGTGAGCTATACACATGTTGGTTATCCACGGAACATCATGCTAGTTCTGTTGTGCTATTCATTCATCTTTCACTTTTGTCACTATAATATATGTGGGCTACACTATGCCAGGTTTGTCACCATTTTTATATAGTGACGTTCAGAGAATACCTTCCCTCCTCCCAACCTCCCCGCACTGGGGCCCACAGCTAGTTCCACCTCTGGTTCTGCCCACACAGCGCTTGCCATATGCAGACAGACACAACGCACTGCAGGAAGCACACAATGCATATGTATATATAAAATCCCATTGGAACACACAGATAAAATCTGTATATATACACACACACATATGTATATATATATATATATATATATATATATATATATATATGTATATATATATATACATATATATATTTATATATTCACACATCTACATGTGTATATATATATATATATATATATATATATATATATATATATATATGGGATCTGAGTGAAGCCAAGAGGTGACTTTGTTCTCTGTATCTTTCGCCGAACTCTGATCTCAAAATGAGGTGAAAGGACATTTCTGTGATTTGTTTTTTTTGTAAAACTACACAGACTAGTGACTACTGTTGTTGTTAATGCATTGTATTGCATATATATAATAGTGCAAGACAGTATATAAAGACTTAGTTTGATAGATACAGGGCCGGACTGGGACTAAAAATCAGCACTGGCCTTTAAAGCACACAGGCCCACCTCTTGTGGGCTCCATGCACTATATTGTTGCACACTGATACTGGCGCAGTGTGCGTTGCTGGTGCAGTACAACATTATGTAGTATGAGTGTGTGGGGGGGGGTATTTATTTCTCCTAATGACCCTCAACATTACATTGTTAGCACCCATATTACATCAATAAATACCATGACATTACATTATTAGTACCCAAATTACAGTAATAAATAACCGCCCACTCACACTCCTACTACATCGATACCCATCCACATCACAGCAACCAGCATTACCCCCCTTCCCCACATTACAGCAACCAGCATCACCCCTACATTACAGCAATCGGCATCATCCCCAACATTACAGTATCCAGCATCACCCCCATTCCAGCAACCAGCATCACCCCCACATTACAGCAACTGGCGACACCCCCCCCTTCCCCACACACACACACATTACAGCAACCAGCGTCACCCCCACATTCCAGCAACTGACATCATCCTCACATTACAGCAATACCCTATCATACTTATTAGCAATACTAAGCCCCAAACACACTATAACAATGGCACCACCACGCCACCCCATACTACAGCAATACCACCAATTATACAGGGGCCACTGTAGGAAACCAATGTTTTGCTTTTTTCAAATCTCCCACAAAATAGCCACAACAGAGTACTTACACATATAGGTAACAGGTATCCATTTCCCTCAATTAAATAGTAATGGCAGAATTTTCATGAATCATTCCACATGAAATAAAACTCTAACAAATATATCAGAAAAAACATAACTATTGAATGATCATTTGAACTCACGCGGTCACATTAAAAGTATTTCCATCTACAGAAAAATGTCAGAGAAAAATATTTTTTTTATACTACTGTAACTGGTTATGCGTCCTTTCTATTTATTTTAAATAACACAGTATATTAATTAAGGGGGATAGAGGAGGTGGGTGAGAGATAATTTAATGTGATCCATCAGTTTGATTAGATAGGAAACATTTAGATTATTTATCTGGAGACATCTACCCCCTTGACTCACAGGCAGGGCTGAAAAGAGGAATTTTGGGACCCAGTACAGCAACTTCTTTGGGCCCCCGTCATATTCAACAATGAGAGACTTGCCTTTGGCAGAAGTTCATATTATGCCACACCGTAGTGCCCCCAGGTCATATTATGCCACATAATATTACCCTCAATTCATATTTAGCCATGCAGTAGTGCCCACAAATCATATACCATACAGTATTATGCCACAATAGTTCCCCCAAATAACATTATGCCATACAGTAGTGCCCCCAAATAACATTATGCCATACAGTTTTGCCCAGACAAAAAACTCATTCACAAATAAAAATTGGTACAGCATATCAGGTACTAGAGTGTGAGTCCCAGGAGCAGCTTAATACCCCATTTACAATGCAAACAAAAATAGATATATTGACACAATCACAGATAAAATTTATGACAAGCAGTGTTTTTTCCTCTTAATTAAAAGTCTCTGTACAGATAAATATGCAAGTTAATTACAGCGCAATAATGAGCAATGCATAGTGTTTTTAACATCATTGGATACACAGTAGTGCCCCCAGTTCAACAAAGGATGGTTAAAAACACATTGCACATGAGAAAATATATGAACTTACCTGATTATGGCATCCTGTGTTCTGTATTCCTACTGGGCACGCTGGGCAATGAGGGATCTGCAGCTCACACAGCTAGTCAGGAGCAGGGACCGAGGGCAGTGGTCAAAGTGGAAATTTAGAAGTGGAGGTATGGAAAATATAAGTGAATGGAGTATGAAGGCTTGATTTTTTATTTTCTTTTAACACTTGTCCCCTCTGTGCATTCCCATTCTTCATTACTACTTGTGTTTTATGATGGCTGCTTGCCTTCCCATTCTTAAGAAGTCTCTCCCTTTACACTTTCTTTTACCTATGCCCCTGCACCATCTTTTCCTTTTGTCCCTCTCACTTTACTCCCTGCACCCCCTTCCCCCCTGGCTATCACCCCTCTTCCTGCACCCCCTTCCGCCCTGGCTCTCTCACCCCTATTCCAGTACCCCCTTCCCTCCTGGCTCTCTCACCCCTCTTCCTGCACCCCCTTTACCTCTGGCTCTCTCACCCCTCTTCCAGCAACCCCTTCCCCCCTGGCTCTCACCCCTCTTCCAGCACCCCCTTCCCTCCTAGCTCTCATCCCTCTTCCAACACTCCCTTCCACCCTGGCTCTCACCCTCTTCCAGCACCCCCTTCCTCCATGGTTCTCACCCTCTTCCTCCCCCTTGGCTCTCACCCTCTTCCAGCATCCCCTTCCTCCATGGTTCTCACCCTCTTCCTTCCCCCCTTGCTCTCACCCTCTTCCAGCACCCCCTTCCTCCATTATTCTCACCCTCTTCCTTCCCACCTGGCTCTCACCCTCTTTCAGCATCCCCTTCCTCCATGGTTCTCACCCTCTTCCAGCACCCGCTCCCCCCTGGCTCTCACCCTCTTCAAGCACCCCCTTCCTCCATGGTTCTCACCCTCTTCCTTCCCCCCTTGCTCTCACCCTCTTCCAGCACCCCCTTCCTCCATGGTTCTCACCCTCTTCCTTCCCCCCTTGCTCTCACCCTCTTCCGGTACCCCCTTCCTCCATGGTTCTCACCCTCTACTTTCCCCCCTGACTCTCACCCTCTTCCAGTCTTCCAACACCCCTTTCTCCATGGTTCTCACCCTCTTCCTTCCCCCCTTGCTCTCATCCTCTTCCAGCACCCCCTTCCTCCATGGTTCTTACCCTCTACCTTCCCCCCTGGCTCTCACGCTCTTCCAATCTTCCAGCACCCCCTTCCTCCATGGTTCTCACCCTCTTCCTTCCCCCTTGCTCTCACCCTCTTCCAGCACCCCCTTCCTTCATGGTTCTCACCCTCTTCCAGCACCAGCTCCCCCCCTGGCTCTCCCACACTGGTGAAAACCCTGCCCCCCCCTCCCCCTGCGAGAATCGTGGCACCCCCTGTGCGAAAATCCGCATACCCATGCAAAAGTCATGGTACCCCGCGACTCCCGTGTGAAAATTCGCGCACCCCCTCCCTGCGATCCCCTCCCTAGTCAGAAAAAATACTGGATAATCCTCAGGCAGTATAATCAATAGCTAGCCTATCGCGCTCTCCCTTTCTAATCAGATAGCACCTGGTTAATATACAACCGTTATGTAGAGTGCTGTGACAACCGTATACACTATCACATTCTATTATATACGGTCTAATAGATACATTGCACATTATTATACAGCTCACTGTGGCTACAGAGACTGGTTAGTTGAGCGGTGTTAGTATCATCTTGATCTCACCATAGATCATTATATTGCCAACATAGGGGTACTAGATTATGTACGATCTTATGAGTATATAGGATCACAGATTAAAATCAGGCATGTACGATTATCTGTAACCCATGTTATCTGTTATAGCTAATTTACATCTGTGAGATATTGTCTAATAACTACTTAGGTGTATCCAAACTCCTTACCATCCGAAATATTAAATATCATTAGGGTTATTTTGCCATGACCTCTAGGATTTACGAGTAATTTATTATCACAGCAGCTAATATTCTTACATTTATATCTATCATTCCAATACTATCAGTGAGAGTACAAGCGATTTGCAGTAGTAACTGCAATTTTATTTTCACTTCCCTCACTTCGCATTTATTTTAATATTTCGCTAGTTGTATCAAGATACTTCAACTTTTAATGAATACTAATAAAATATGTAATTTCAACATTCCATACCCCGGAGTGCCCCTTTATACACTCTTTTTCTTTGTTCTATACTCAGAAAAAACTATTTTCTCAGAAAGGGCTCATCCGAATGACCTGAAATTTGGAATACTGACATTATTTGACAAAAAAATGCATGAGTATCATGCACGGGTTAACTTGTGTATATATGTATATATATATATATATATATATATATATACAGTAATCACTCTGACGCCAGGGCAACACAGACGCCTCATACCACCGCCCTGGCTAGTGATGGGCAGCCAGGTCGTGTGGCTGTAATTAAATTAACAGGCATAGTTCATTGAATATACAGTGGTATGAATGAATAGAGTTGGACATTTTGGAAAGTCAATAGACGAAGGTTGCTTGCACCCATAATACAAAGATTCAAACATTAGGCATACAAAACATTGCCAGAGCATTCATCAGTAGCAAAGAGCAGGGCTTTCGTACCTTGTTTTCCTTAAATGTTCTGTGACTTAATGCTGCCCTTTTGAATCAAACAAGAGGACTTATAAATATTTATGCCGGAGGGAGGGAGGAAAAATCATTGCCCTGGGGGAAACACCGGGGTAAAGGGGGCTGCCTGAGACTTGCAGCAGAGGCAGTCCCCAAGAAGTGGTGTGTTCACTCTGATGCCAGGGCTGCCTCCTGACTGGTAACAGGCAGCCAGGGAGAGCAGCTTATTAAATTAAATTAAATTAAATTATTGCTGCCTTGTCAATGGATGTGGGGGACCTGCTCTTGGCCGCATTTCTCCAGCTACCGGTTCCTGCTCATAAGTTTTTAACGTTTGCGTTGAGTTAATTCCTGGGGCATCAGAGTACCTGTGAGTGTGTACAACTCTACGGGAAAAGCGGCTGCTATTGGTGAAGACCTCTCTTGCTAGTTCTAAAAGCTTCTGAACGTTATTAGGAAGCTGTAACATCGTAAAGGATTATATCCTGGCACCAGTGGTGTAATAGCAATCTGACCTTCCACTGTTTGGTTTTGCTGACTCGCATTGCTCTCTTCAATACCAGTTTTGTTTGACTAACAACTGTAATCTTTTGCCAAATTTACATTGGTGTTCATGTGGTTATTAATTTATTCAATTACAGTAACATGCAAAAGAGTTTGGGTGCAATGAAAGGGAGATATCAACACTATTCAATTTATTATTTTTTTAATTGAATCAAAGAAAGCAAATTCAATGATTCCAAAATTCTTCATTAAGACAGCTCACTGCAGACTTTGGCCAACACTGGTGAAAATTGGGACCGTTGTGAAGGGGTCATTATAAATTAGACTGGAAATGACTGGAAATTAATATTAATACTATAAATAGTAATATTGGAGTAAAAACAGCTCAAAATTATTATTTTTTTACCCGTTTGCCACAACTGTTAATAAATATATATATGTGTGTGTGTGTGTGTATATATATATATATATATATATATATATATATATACATACACACACACACACACAAATAGAGCCAGAGAGCGTTCATATTGTAGTATTACTAAACACCATGTATTAAATATTTTTCAATATAAACTACATATAATTAAGATGCATATGAAGATGAATTGCATGCACTTGCGTTCACTAGCGTATAGTCCGTTTGTGATCATGCGACACATAACGGGATTTACTTTTTCTTAATGAATCAGGCCATGAATGTTGGATGCAGTATTCTTATGCATTAGTTTATTACCAGGACATCTTCACTGAGACTTCATTAATGGAACTGGAGCCATTTCAGGCAAGCTTTAATTTTCTAATCAAGTATGCAGTTTATTACTCTTCCATAAACATCTGTGGTTTTAAATGCTACACCATAAGGGCTCTCTTGTTTATCTCATATTAAACAGGTACTGTTTGCAGATTATAACAAGAAAAACCTGCTTTCAAACTTCATACTATGCACTCTGTGGATGGGACATTAATACAGACATATATTTGGCTACTATACGGTTTTGTGGTGTATAAGTATTTAATGTGCATATATACTGTGTATAATGTGTATATATATATATATATATATATATATATATATATGTGTGTGTGTGTATATATATATATATATATATATATATATATATATATATATATATATATATATATAATAGAGATGCCATATTGCTTTGATAGTCTCCACATTATATTAATAGCCCCACCAACTCCACATTACATCATATAGTAAGGGGACACCTTATAACATTGATACCCCTATGTTTAAAAAAAGAACCACCACATAACATTAATACCTCACTCATGCATAACACTAGTGCCCCACATAACAATAATTGCACCTCTGCTAAACATCAGTACACACACACCAGCCCCTACATAACATTAATGCAAACACCACATAATATGAAGAGAGGGTCAAAATGGGAATTGGAAGGGAAAGAGCTGAGAGAAAGCAGCTCATTGGCTGCTGGTCAGAGGGATGGGCCAGCCACTGGGAAGCATAGTAATGGTGAGCCACCCAGATAAGCAACGTGGGTCCCTCACAGTCACCCGTCCACTCCAAATCTGGGGCCTCACTTAGACCAAATGAAGGCCTTGGTGTAATACAAAAAAAAACAAAACCAAATGCAGACAATGGAAGGCGGGTGGGTCAACAAGGTACTACTAAGAAGCATAGATCGGGTAATCGGCCCAGTTACTATGTGTTACATAGCACTAGCTGGATTTGCACTCACATCCATTTACAGAATGTGGTGACTAATTAGTATTATGAGCTAACATAGTTCTGTCATTTGATAATTACTCGTTATATCAATTATCGGATTGTCTGTTCCACAGCTAGTATATTCCAAAGGGAATAATGTGTGCCTACAACAATTTACTCAAAGAGACCAATAGATTTTTTTGTGGTTCATAGATCATAGTCTATGTTCATAAAACTTTGATTTTGTGTCTATATTAATAATGAGCTGCTAATCAACTGTATGTTTGAAGTGCTGAAGCCTGTGAAGTTTGGCAGCAAATAGCTTCCATCCAATTTTAATGTGTCTTTGACAAATGAAAAAATGGATATATTAGCGTTATTGTGCAGTGAACTCTAAGCCAGGTGTCATTTTTACATCTTTGCTTACTTGAAGTGTTCCTCACCTCTCCCGTTCTATTCTGTTTTACAGCATAATCAATAATGAGTCTTGTGACAACTATTAGCCTCAGTAATTTGTCACAAGCTAAGAAGTGCCAACATTCATTTTCACATTCGTACCGGAGTCCCATAAAGAGAATTATATTTCTTTGAAGAGGTTGTGATATATCATTTTGACCCACAAGTTAACATGAATTCTGTAGTCATTATGTCTCCTATAAATTAACGTATTTTGTTGAAGCCAAGAAATGCATACTTTTTAAATGTAGTTCTTATGTTCTTCCAAACTTTAACTTAAAAGGAAAATTAAGAAGAAAAATACAAAGAATTCATGAACATTTGGGATATTTCACCAAAATTCAAGTTATATGAGTAATATGATAAACAAACCTGTTAAATAGTTTTTCAGGCACCTCCAAGAAATTAGCCTTAATATAATAGCCATAAAATTCACTGCCACAAAATTTAGTTTATAAAAATAGTTATTTTTCATGCAAAGATTTTTCCGATTGATTAAGAAAGCTAATGTTGCAGAAAAAAAATCATGCTTAATATCTCTTGATTTTATCTATAATCGCAAACTATGTATTGGGAATAGTATGTTTTAGTAGGTATTAACATATAACTGGCTACTGACTTCCACAATATAAATTTGGCGATATAACAATACTCTGTACACTGACAAATTGTTGTGCTTAGCATATCGGTTTTCATTTATGAACAGAAGAAACGTGGAAACAAAGGTAGTTTTGTGCTTCTGATTGTACAAATGGCGCATAGCATTGGAAGCAAATGCATTGGATTGTGGGTTAGTACATCTCCATGGTCAATGCATTGCAGACTTAGTATATAGCTAAATATTATTATCCTTTCATCTTGTCTGAATATGGCATTTATAATTGATAAAAAAATAAGTTTTAATGGACCCATAAATGAGAACTCCAGTTAATGTATATTTTTTCTGATGATCAACTAGTAGAACCACACCACCCAAATACAAAGACCCTCACTGCTCCACTGCCCACCAGCTGTTTGTGGATGAGGTGAGAAGAGTGCAGGTGGAGGATGGGGTAAAATAAATAAGCAGTATCTAGGCAGTAATCCATTAAAACAAGTTTTAATATACCCATAAATGAGAATTGCAGCCAATGTTTATTTTTCCAATTAACAGACTCAACTAAGAGAGCCATGGATATTGCCTAAACAGCTTGCATCCCTATAGTTTGCTTCTCCTAGGCAAATAACTGAGAGGTATTTGAAAATATCATGTGACAATTGCAGTCAGTTAAGCTGATTGGATGGCTGTTGAGGATTGTCCAATCAGCTTGATTGACAAGCTTTGAATGTAAACAGACTAGTTCTACACACAGAAATCAACAGAATCTGTGATTTTGAGCCTAAATTAATATAGAACATTTTTCTCTGTATTTTCCCCTTTCTGGATAACCCCACCCTTTTAATTACCTTCTATGAACCTATAAATTGATTGAGCAACTTCTATTTCTCTATTGTTTGAGAGGCATGCTCTGGTATCAGTAGCTGATGGGAAGTGCTGGTCCTCTATCACCATTTGTAGGCTCCTGGGGTACCAATTGGTAAGTTAGCTCTCAATTTAAATACACATGACTGTATGACCAAATATAGGGACTCTCATTGTTTAGCATTAGGACCACCCTATTAGCAGAAGTGCTTGAGGGGGAAGGTGGTTACCATACATTTATAAATGTGTGTAACTGAGAATTCTGCAACACGTATGTACAAGTAGAATATCAGCTCTTTTACTGGCTCACAGCAGTGTTGCTGGAGGATTTTTTCTTTATTTTCTGTCATTTCTGGGTAACCCCGCCCTTTTAAGCACCTGCTGCAAACCTATAAATTGAATGAGCAACTTCCATTTTTGTAATATAGAACCAGGTGACCAAAAATGATAGTTTTCAGAGCATCTTCACATAATTAAAATAGTGCAAGGAAACATATCACCTTACCACTAGAAAAAAACTCAGTCCAAGCTTAGGTAACATCTTAAAAAGTTGAATTGGCCCTTACTTAGCCTTCAAAATATATCATTTAGTGATGGTATACACAGGTGTCTCAGTCAAAAACACTTTTGGTACAAAGAAACAGGTCTATAATGTGGCTATAATACAATATGGCTATAAAACATCTACACATTGTTATTTAAATTGCAGGTGTTTGAGATGCCTGAAATAAAGATAAAAAATGTCAAACTTTTTCCACCTTTAATATAACCTTGCAACCACAAAATTCAATTGAAAATAACTAAACATTTTTTAGGAAAAGAAGTGAAACTAAAAGCCCACATTACCTTGATTGCATAAATGTGCGCACCATTTAATAATGGGGCTATACCTGTGGTGGGAATTAACCAATCTCTTTTAAAATCATATTCATAGGTAATTGGCATACACATGCCAGCAATGAAAGTAATTGTAACCCCCAAAATAGATCAGCTGTTCCTGAAGGATTTCCTTGCAGTTTTCTTGGTTGCATCCTAGTGAGATAGCCCTGGGGATCTTTCAAAATATCTACAGGATTTCATTGTTGAAAGGAACAATCAGGAGAGTAGTGTAAACAACGTCTTGGAGTTGCCTAGTCAGAGTCAAGGTGTTATATTTACTAAATGGTGGGTTTGAAAAAACGGAGATGTTGCCTATAGCAACCAATCAGATTCTAGCTTTTATTTATTTAGTGCATTCTACAAAATGAAAGCTAGAATCTGATTGGTTGCTATAGGCAACAGCTCTACCTTTTCAAACCCACAGTTTAGTAAATCTAGTCCAAGTTCTCAATCCATTAACATCCTGTGGAACTACCTAAAGAGGGCTGCACACAAAATGACTTAGGCTAGGTACACACTGAAGAATTTTCCGACCGAAGTGTTATCTATACGATTGTGCCTACGACTGAAGGTCCGATCAGTGCATACACACTGACACGATTTACCTTCAGAGCTGTGCTCTTCATCTAGTCCTTCATCTGCTCCTCTAGTCTTCAGAGAATGACAGCACAATATTCATTCATTCATTATTGTCACATTGTCACACTGATTAAAACCGCCTTGTTATAACTATCCACATGTCCTAACAAATTTTGTTAGCTTCTGTGACTCTAAAACAAAACATTCTGTCTCAGAATGAACACATTAAATTATTCCTTCTATAGCACTCTCTACATTTATTCACCGGGACATTCATTGCTAGCATCGGCTGAAAATGGCCTGACTCAGCATGAGTGAATACACACTAGGGGTCTTATACATTAAGGAACTTAAATTAAGAAGTTTCTTATATAAGTCCCATGGACAAAACCATGTTACAATGCAAGGGGTGCAAATTAGTTTTCTGTTTTGCACATAAGTTAAATACTGACTGTTTTTTCATGTAGCACACAAATATCAACTTTAAATTTCTATGTACACATAAGCTATCAAGTATTTGTGTGCTACATGAAAAAAACAGCAAGTATTTAGCTTATGTGCAAAACAGAAAACTAATTTTCACCCCTTGCACTGTAACATGGTTTTGTCCGTTAATGAATCAGGCCCTAGATGATCGGTCGATGATTGGTCAGAAAATATTAAACAGTACGACCCACCAAATGAGCCTACAATCAACACTTTGGAAGGACTTTCGTCCATCATGTCACTATACACGCTAACCCGACTTCCGACCAAACGGTCATATGTCGGCTGATTTACCCGATTATTGGATGAAAACGCTCCAGTGTGTACCTAGCCTTACTGATATAATAAAAGCAAAAGTTGCGTCCATAAAGTATTAGTTTAGGGATGTGCACACTTATGTAACCAGTACATTTTAGTAGTTTTTTTTTCCACTAATTTCTCTAACAATTGTCTATTTGTTTTTCACCTCAATCTAATTGGTTGCAAGATTACATTCAAGGTGTAAAAAGTCTGGCATGACTTCTATTTGATTTCAGGCTTTACATCATAAACACCTGCAACTCCAATAAGGATGTTCAGACTTATTATATGCTCTTTAACCAAATTAGAGAAATGGATACATAATCAACATTGATTGTTTCATAGAGTAAATAATGCAATGTATATGTAAAAGATTACAAACATATCCAGGTGTACTACATCTGAAAAAATATGTATACACAAAATCAAGACATCAAGCGCCACAATGCTAAATATAGTCAAAAGAAATATTAAAAATATCTTTAACAAAAAGGAACTTTTATGAATGAAATCAATTTGATAATAGGATGGTATCCAAATAAAAGTGTACAGAAATTACTAATGACGGGGGGCTTAACGAAGAGCGGATCTAATTAGGACAATGTCCTCCCCACATTATTCAGCAAGTATTATTGTGATTTATTGTTTCAAAACAACCACTACCAGTGTGGATAAGTATGATGTGATCCATAGATATCAGTAGTGGAAGTCACATGACCACAATATTTACATAGAAGTTCAGTATATTGAAGCCTATATACAGTCACAATACTTTCAAACTTCAAATGGAGCACAATGGGGATAAGTATCACCCAACTTCAATGGTCCCAGTCATGGCATCCAGAAGTACTACTATATGGAGATAGGGAGTATTACCGGAGGGAGGGGGGAATCTCTTTAAGATGTTTACTTCATTATTTAGGTAGGTACGCTCTTTGGCTTTCTATGTCTAGAGTTATGGGTTCGAGCATAATGTTTGAGGTGAATAATTCTACATGACAAAAAACAATTCACATACTCAGAAACTTGTTAAACTGCTGTATATAGCATTGAACAGTGAGAAGATAAAAATATACTTAGGCATAAATATTGTGAAAAGCTGTGATCATCAAATTAAGTAATTTACATTATAAGCTGTTTTTGGTGTATTTTGTAAGCTAAACTGACTCCAAATTGTTATTTTTCGGGACTGGGTTACTTAGAGTTCCCTACTTCTGCTTGTGCCCTGTCAGTCTTGTTACATCATCCCTGTCATATCTGTCTTCATTGGGGTAGGCTTCACACTATCTGATTATCAAATTACATGGTATCGGACAGATACACATATGTGGATCATGTAACAAAGTACATTAACTAAGCCACAACTTGAGTATATGTCTAGTATCTTCTAAAACATAAAAGCTAAAAATAATGCATACTTCACATCTTCTCAGCAGTAACCTTTCTATACCTGCCTGCATTATTATAAAACACACATGTGCTGTGAGAAATGGCAATATATGTGCATTATTTTGAACACTTTAACAGTAGGCTGTGGAAGAAAAATCACATTGCCAGCATGAAGCATTGCATAAGTAGAATGAATTGTAAATGTCATGATTTTTATTTCTTTAAAGATCTGAGCCTGTAAATACCAAAACCAAACGTTAGCTAAGAAAACTTTAGTATGTAGTAAACATTGGTATAGAATTCTTTATACTATATAACATACATGGCTGCCTAAAATTTGTACATTTACAAGCTTTGGTCACTGCTATTTTTCAGTAAAGGTTGATACTACATAATCTTCAGCCGAGTCAGACTTCATCAAGCAACCAACATTACATTGTTTACTGGAATCTTCAAAAATAAAAAAATTGGAAAAAATCCAAGATTCATGTATACCATTCTTTAGTAGGTCACTTTATAATATTTTTTCCAGGCACCTTGTGCAATCCACAATGTTCTCCTCTGACAGAGATTTGTGTGTCCATAATTTAATAATAAATACTTATGCTGGGTACACATTACAGAAAATTTCTCCCAATACGATATCATTAACGATTTTACCAACTATTGAAGGTTCTGGTCAGCATGCCGATTCATGTGTACACATTATACACATTTTACAAGAATTGCCTTCAGATTTGTCTTAACCATCAGCTGGAAAGATCATGATTCTGTAAACTCTAGGGAGATCTGCCTACACTGCTGGTTGTGAGTGCATACGTGCTGCAGAATTTTCCCGACATTGTTCCATTGTTTATAGAGATCTTAAGTCCGTTTATAAAATCAAATCAAACGATACTATGTGCTTTGGAACGATAACCGTTCATCGTTGGATCGTACCCACTAATGCGATATTGGGCCGAATGGGCATGTATCATGTGACTGGCCCGATAATCGGGTGATAAACCTGTATACCCAGCCTTAGTCTAATGGGCAGATCTGGAAGTGTCCACAGAGACACATCACATCTGAGTTTTTCAAAAACCTTTGCTCATTTTCCTTTACGTCCCATAGAGGTGCGCAAAAAATGAGCGGAGATTTTCTTACCGTAATACCCGAAGCAATGATCAGCTGTTGCTTGCGCTGAATTGAGTCTGCTCCTAAGAGCCCTTTCACACATTCAGAAAACATGCAGATTTAGCCCGAATTTTAGTCTTATAAATAAGTGTGTAGTATATGTGAAAAGACTAATGAGCATATTTAAAATGAAATGCACACTTTTTTATTGCAGATCAGCAAGTATTAAAATGATGACTTTAGAAGTATGCATTGAATTGTCAGATATAGGAATGTTTTCCCATTATTACTGTTACAAAGCACATTTTTTCAAAATATACATGCTCTCACTGACCACAAGCAGGATTACCATTTTATATTATATTAATAAAGACATGCAGCATTTAAGCTCCAGAATGATTGTGCTAGTAGTAGAGTGCTCATATTTAAAATGATATCATAGAGGGCAGAAGACTGAAGAACATGGTGATTGAGTGCTTACAAACCAAATGATGCGCAGACCAGATTGTTGAAGAAGTCAACTTACACCTAGTGACCTATTCTGTGTTTAAATATCTGAGAGATGAGAGAACTATTCTGTGTTCAACACAATAGTTTTGATGTGAAAATGAAAATTCTAAAAAAAGATTCCTACCTGTGGGAAACTTGAGGCACCTTTAGAATTCTGTATGGTCACATTGAGTAATGTAATTATTAGTTTATTGCAGGTATCAAAACACTGGTGTGAAGATAGGTGCCGAAAATGATAATTCAAAAGAAATATTTTTTCTAAAAAATAATTGAGACCCCACCTACAATTAGTAACCATCATCATTGCTGCAGTCTGGTTATCACTGAAGTGTGGGGGTCCCCTTGCAAATATGACAACCAACAGGGCCATAATTAGGGCTGTGCAGAAGGGGCAACCAATCAGGGTGCAAATATGACGTGGGGCAAAGGAATAAATATTTTACCTTAATTTAGTTACAATTGTTGGTTTGGGGGGGGGGGGGGTCACATTTCCTTCTTGCCCCAGGTGCTAACATTTCTAGTTACGGCTCTGACAACCTCCATCGGGCTATAACAGGACACACTGTAACGGGGTATCCCACAGCGTGGGGTCTCTTCAGGGTCCATAGGCTTACTCTTGCATTTGAATTGCAAAATTGCAGCTTACTGTGGCCCTCTTTGTCAAGAGTGACCAGGATATATATAGGTTACCCAATTTATCTAGGTAATAACAGGCCACAATATAATGCTTATGCATATGTTTGTTTCTATACCTTAAACCAGCATTTTTATGGCTATCCCCAATGGCCATGTAGAGAGTTGTGTGGGTGCCATGTAAATATGTAGTTGTAATTGTGTAGGCATTGTAGCCATCGTTAGTATTAATATGAAAAAAGCTGCTCACATGCATCCTTTTTGCATTCTCCGCATTGAAAGGCAAAAGAAAGTGCCAGAGCTCTTTAAAATCATAGGTTTATTTGATAGAAACAGTGTTGGTATTTCATTGATCAACTTATTACTCGGAATGTCACCTCTTAATATATGGCATATAGATTGGATCAGCAGTTTCCATACACTGTTAATACTATTATTGTTTTATCTAAGCTGTTTTTGCTCAACATAAAACTTCAAACAAGTAGTCACAGTGTTTTATGATTACATTAGGGAACCACTTACTGAACAATGTGTTTATCTTATCATGCCATAATACTGTTAAACCTTGAATTCATTTTGTAAGTAAATGTTTTTTTTCAAGTGGCAAGCTGGGTTTTATTCCGTCTGTGTAGTATGAGGAGTTACATTGTGCTGTAAACAAGGATTTTACTTTGTTATTCTGTTAGACTAACTGTGAGGTCACTGCCAATGGCTCCATGGAGATCTGTGTCTTGAAAATGTCATGTGCAGAGAAGTAGGATTTTGTAAACGTTATCAAAATTATTATAAATTATTTGTTTCATTGAAAATATGGGTGCTAGATGGGTGCTAGATCGTAATACTGTCATGGATGGACTCCAGATGAAACAGGAATGATCATGAATCATGTGCCACGGAAACAGAGAACCATCAGGACTTCCATTTCCATGTACTGATATATTATGCACAGATTGGTATCTGATAAACTCATGTCTGGGTTTGTAGGCAGGTCACCTACATTCAAAACAAAAGCACTATCTATACCAGTCTGTAGACTGTAGTCTGTAGACTCAGACTTAATCTTGTCTTGTTAAAGTGAATATTCTAAAAGTAAAATTTTATTACGAATATTTAAAATGAAAATGTATTGAGTATGGTAATACTTAATCAGTGTGCCGAAATATAGAGTAAAAATAAGTGATTAATCAGAAATTGTGCAATAGAAAAAATTAAATTGTGGGAGAAAGGAAATATTGTCCCTCTACTGATCCGCTGCGTTCTCTGATAGATGTGACGTTTGTTTAGTGACATAAAATGTACACTTACTACTATTGTAATGTCTAATAGTATAGTGCTGTCAAAACCAATATGGCTTTCTTAGATTCTTATTGCTATATATGGTAGGGCATTCACCATTCACCCTCGTTGAATAAGAGTTTAATTTGTTTGTATAGCAACTGGAAATATGTTAATTATTAATTATTATGGATAGCTATTAAACTTATCCAAAATTGCATTATGTGCAAACTGGTGATCGCTATGCTGTATAAGCAATGATTGAAAGCATGATGGTAAGGATAGCAGCTATAGCCTTTCAATCATTGCTTATACTGCCTTAACATGCTTGGGGCTAAAATGTCCTTCAGATTTCTGGCTTTCCTAAAGATAATATCTGTTTTTTTGGAAAGATTATTTCAAACTGTATCCATTTGAAGGAACCCCAATGTTTACAGATTAGTGTATTATAAAAAAAGCTTTCTCTTTACTGAAGTTTGGTTTTATTTATCAAATTTTCACTTGTTATATCTGGAAAGTCTCTTGTTTGAATCTTTGTGCATATCATCATCATCATTTATCTATATAGCGCCAGCATATTTCGTAGCGCTTTACAATCGGGAACTAGCATATAGGATAGCATATAGGAGCGCTTTTGCTCCGTCTTCCCTGCTGTGTTGCCATGGCAACCGCAGCACGATCCCCGGTGGTCTAATGGGGAAACAGGAAATGGGGGGCACTTCCTGTCTGACCAGTAAAAATAACGGACGCAGTACTGTTAGCTGCGCTCTGTATGTATATATATAAGTCCATCAAAGTCTGGTAGAAGGTGACCGGAGGCTCCCCACTACTTATATATATATACATATGGGAGGAGTCTGTATGCCCACAAGTGATCCTGCACGGACGTACAGATAGAGAACCCCACAAGTGCATTACCAACCTGTCTGCATCTGTGTACTGTATATACAAGTGTTTAAGTTCAACTGTATTCAAACTGTTAGTGCTGTTGAACTACTGCGGTATTACAAGTTACCATCTGTGAGTAGCTGCATTTATTCTTCTGTTGTTATCATCTTTAATAAACAGAAACCTGTACAAGTGGTCTTCACCTGTAACCCCCGCAAGGAGGTATGGTCTTTGCAGCCCCTGCCCAGCAGGTTGCGGCCCCTTGGGTGAATACTAGACAGACCCGTTTAGGAAAGTAGTGAACTGAGAGATGGTAGCCAATCGCAGTGGGAGCCTGGAACAGCAGGAAGTCAAATACAAAAAGTCAGCGAATGGGTAGTACTGTAGTGTATGTTGTAAACTAGGAGGACACACGGAGTAGCAAGTAATAGGGTCACTGGAACAGCGTGGAGTCCAATACAAATAGTCTGCGGACAGGTAGCTTTGAACTGAAGGCTGTACATGAGGAGATGACACTGAGTAGCGGATAATGGAGTCACTGGAACAGCGTGGAGTCCAATATAGATATAGAGCTGGGAGGAATCCGGGAGCAGAGAGAGCAAGGTCCTAACACTTCAGAGAAGTGAGCACCAAAAACAGGCATCTGACAGCTATGTCAGGTTTAAATATCCCCCCAATAAAGTGGGACCAATGGCAGGCGAGTGGGGAGCTATTAAATAGAGGAACGAAAGCAAGATGGCGGCCGCCATCGGGAGGACGCGGCAACAGCCACCGGACCTTCTGCCTGCCTGGAGCAGGTAAATCCGATGGTAATATATATATATATATTTTCCTCTATGCGTTCTTTTGATATTTTCTATTCCAAATAGGTGTTGTACGTATCCTGTAGTATCTGGTCTAATAGAGCAGAATAAGCCTATACCCGTAGTCATCATCACATATATCTTGAGATCCATTCCTTGTTGACTTCTGGAGTATGCAGTATGCAAATTTGGTGATCAATTTGCCACTATCACCTACTAAGACCAAATCCAAAAATGTTATTTGTTCTCTATTAATATAAATGTGGAATTTAAGTTTAGAATCATTAAATCTGTTACATACTAATAGACAATCTAGGGCACAAAATCAAGGCATTTTGCAGCACCATCCAGTATGCATTGTAATTAAGGTCCACTGTGTTTTATCTTGGTATACTGCATACAAATTGTCATGTCAGTAACAAAATAAGGACTTCAAGGAGGAAAGTTGGGCTGCTTAGAATTTACATGATTACAGAGCAGATAAATGAGCTCCTTCAAGGCTGTAAAAGAAAGATAAATAGCAACCAATTAATGTTAGACACATTCACTGTCAACACACTTGTTAATCTGATTTAATGTCTGTATGCCACAATCAAAGAATGTCTTCATTTACTTTTTAGTGTTGGCATTTGAGACTGAACAAGAAGCACTCTTTGATTTCCATTACAACTGGCAATGATCATAGATGTGCAAAACTTTTCAAAGGTTTGTCAAATTTCAGCCCATTCGGACTTCACAAAACAGTTTGTGAATTCAAGTTGGTTCAGCCAAAAAGTTACTTTAAAGGAACAGCCAACAATGACATTTAAAAGCAACTGGAAACACCTTGATGTTCTCAGAGCACACTTTTCCTTATGTCTAGTGACTTTATTATTGTTACTTGGCTACTTCTTTCGCTGACCTCCTTTCTCAAACCAAGGCGGCAAAGGACCGGAGGTAGCATTGCTCAGCCATTGTTTTTGTCAGTAATTATTGTAGTTACAAAAAAAAAACATAATTTAATTAAAAAAACAAAACAAAGCAAAACAAAATGTCAGTGCCCTCTTTCCCAAACACATACTAAGGGCAGCTTGCAGAGTTTATTTATTTATAATACACAAGTGATAATATTTTAGGTGTAAATTTCTGTAAGTAGTATATGTATAAACTCTGAGTTCTGTAATTCATTATGCCTTTTAGAAGTCATATAAGTGGATTTCTGTGCCCTTTATAAATTTACTATTAATATAGTCTTTTATATGATTTTATATGATTACATTAACTTCTAGTTTCCTTATAATTTACACTAGGGAGTGCATTTTTCCGTATATTATTCATTTTAGAAGACGAATAACAGCAAACGTTCAGCTTCAGTTAACAGAAAAATGAGCAATAAAACAAATCCAACATTCCGAATAAAGAGACAAATGATATTATTCAGAAAAAAATTAAAAAGAATCCATACACCAAAAGGAAGTATGCATGTGGCCACACTGAATGCATACAACTATTTATATTTTAAGCTAGCTAAACAATTTATTCCTTATTTAAAGAAAAAAAAAACAGGAACAATACTGTACAGGAACTTGGCTTGTTGTTTTTTTTATAAAAATATTTACTATCTATAATACAAAGGACCTAATGTGTGACGGACACTTGATGTACAGGGAAAAAATCTTGGACCGCATTTTCATGATGGTCAGCCACCCTGTTCACATCAAGGGGGACTCCTCCTCTCCACATTCAGAGGATGCTCCATAAACCAGAACTGCGACTAGAGGTGTGAAGAGCCGGATCATTCTGAAAGGGTGCAGATGTCTAAACAACACATCAAAGTTCAAACCTATGTCCACTCTAAAACCACCCACTTCATTAAATAAAACCTTTCAGTTTTCTTATTTTAGCTTGATTTAGCCTCATTTACAGCTTAAATTTACCTTGAGAGTGAGGGTACGTCTTTAATAAATGGCACACTTCTATGTGTGAATGTTTTCATTACATTGGACACAGGGCCGCCATCAGATATCATGTGGCCCAGTACAAATGACATGGGCCGGGGCCCCCCCCCCCCCCCTCCCCCCGATGAGAGGCCCCTTCCCGATGAGCGCCCCACCACCCCACCAAAACAGAAAAACCTGAAAAAAAATCTGTAAAATACACTTACAGTTACAGAGATGTTGCAGCTGCTGCTCGCTGCTCCCTCTTCTTCTGCGACGGCGGGAACAGTGGTGTGATGTTAGGTCACACCACACAATCAGTGATAAGGGAACATCAAATGATCGTAGGGGTGGAGCAATGATTCCCCTGCAATCATGGTTGGCAGCTGCCCGGCTATCACAGGCAGATCACATGATCACAGGGGAATGATTCCTCCACGCCTACGATCGCATTCTGCTGCCTGACTGTCATGCTGACAGCCAGGCTGAAGACAGCAACAGACAGCAGCGCAGACCAGCGGAGACACGGTGGAGACCAACGGAGACTGGAAGATAGCGAGCCCCCTGGTAAGTATGTGTTGCGCCGCCGCTGGGCCCCATAGTGAGCCCGAGCCCCCATACCCCCTGATGGCGGCCCTGATTGGACAGAGCATGCCTACAATTACACTCATCTGCTAAAAGGCAACTGTCCCATTAAAAGTATAGAATGAGACCCTATCTCTGCTAGGTACAACATTCAAGTACTTTTGTGGAGTGAAAATTGCACAGCAAGGACCACCGTTTTATCTCCTATCAATAATCTTGCTCCACAAAATAAATTGTTGTTTTTGGGCTGCTCTGCAAAATTGCTATTAAAAAAATTGCCTTTTTTTTCCCCCCGCCGACGGGTGTGGTTCTGCCCTGTTTGTTGGTGGGGAAAGCAGGGTAGTTAAAAAAAAAAATACTCACGTGATAGCGGCGCCCCTCTTCCCCCTTCTCTGCTCCATTCACATTGAATGTCGGGCGTGACTTCATCAAATCACGCCCGACATTCAGTGAGGAGCGGCGCAGAGAGGACAAAGCAAGAAGACAGAAGACAGAAGAAAAGAGAAGAGATGAAAGAAGCTAATACAAAGGTAAGTAAAGGAAAAAAGGCAATGGGAGAAAAGCGAAAAGATACAGTGTAATGAAGAAATAGGGGGGAGAGAGACACAGTGTGATGAAGAAGGGGGGAAGCAGAAAGAGACAGTGTGATGAAGAAAGGGGGAGAGAGGCACAGTGTGATGAAGAAGAGGGGGAAAGAGAGGCACAGTGTGATGAAGAAGGGGGGAGAGAGAGGCACAGTGTAGTGAAGAAGGGGGGAGAGAGAGGCACAGTGTAGTGAAGAAGGGGGGAGAAAGGCACAATGTGATGAAGAACAGGGGGAGAGAGAGGCACAGTGTGAGAAAGAAGGGGGGGAGGGGAGAGGCACAATGTGATGAAGAAGGGGGAGAGAAAGGCACAGTGTGAAGAAGAAGGGGCGGATAGAGAGGCGCAGTGTGATGAAGAAGTGGGGAGAGAGAGGCACAGTGTAATGAAGAAGGGGGGAGAGGCACAGTGTGATGAAGAAGGGGGAGAGAAGCACAGTGTGGTGAAGAAGGGGGGAAAGAGAGACACAGTATTATGAAGAAGGGAGGAGAGAAAGGCACAGTGTTATGAAGAAGGGGGGAGAGAGAGGCACAGTGTAATGAAAAAGATAGGGGGAGAGGCACAGTGTGATGAAGAAGGGGGAGAGAGGCACAGTGTGATGAAGAAGGGGGAGAGAGGCACAGTGTGATGAAGAAGGGGGAGAGAGGCACAGTGTGATGAAGGAGAGGATGGGAGAGAGGCACAGTGTGATGAAGAAGAGGGTGGAAGAGAGACACTGTGTGATGAAGAAGGGAGGGAGAGAGAGGCACAATGTGATGAAGAAGGGGGAGAGAGGCACAGTGTGATGAAGAAGGGAGAGAGAGAGGCACAGTGTAATGAAGAAGGGGTGGAGAGAGGCACAATGTGATGAAGGGGGCCAGGTTAAGGGGAGGAAAGCAGCATGGTGGGTGCAGTATTAACATAAACGGGCACAGCGTGGTGATGATGAAGGGGCACAGTAATGTGTGTGTTATGGCACAGGGTGCTTGTGGCAATGTAGTGTGTGTGAGGTAGGGGGTGGGTAATTAATGTGTGCTATTTTGTTTGTGGGGTGATGGTGGGACAATTTCATAGTGGGGACTATTAATTTAAGATGGGGTGGTTTGGGGGCTATTGAAAATGGTGGTGAGTTTAGGGAGAATGAGGTCTCTTTATTAAATGTGACTATGAATCATTTAATGGCAGTGATGGTTGCGGGAAATAGGTATATTTATGAAATGTAAATACTATTAATTTATTGCTGGGGCTGTTTGCAGGGAGGGAAATAATTTTGTTTATTAAATGGAAATACTATTATTTTAATGTTGGGGCTGGAGGAAGGCCTAATTATTACTCGTATGTGCTATTGATTTAACACCGGGACTGGTTTGAACTTTCTAAATGTACCCATTTTTTTTTCCAAATCGGGCCCCCAACATTCCAGGATCCAGGCAAAGAAACCAGCAGTCACAGCAGGCAAAGAAACCAGCAGTCACAGGTGGTGAAAGTGACAAGAACAGGTAGGAGAGAGCAGAGGGGTCTGTGAAATGTTGTGATTCTAGTGGATCAATCCCAATTTTTGGTGTCTGTTCTGCCCAATGTAAGAAGCAGGCCAAGACTGTGAACTCTTTATGTACACACTGCATTCTTTATATACTACACTATGGTGCTAAATGTCCTGAAAGTCAGGAGTGCTGGGACATATATCATGCTCCGGCAAGCGGGCACTGCACCCTTGTGTCACTGGTGTACAGGGTTTTTTTCTGTAGGAGGGTGGTCCAGCACTTTTCGTCTGCTAGCTACGCCCCAATGATGCATAGCCACGACCCAATTGAATGACCACACACACTTCAACAGCACCAGCGCAATGTTTTTTTGCCATGCTCAACTATAAGTTGGCCCCATGAAGTCGTTGTACAGGGGCCCTGAATTCCTCTTGGCAGCCCTGATTCTGAATACCGATACAATACATCCAGAAGTTTTCCTGGATATCACCAGATTTTGCTTCTTATATTGCAGATTATTTGAGACATTACTATTGGAACCTAAAAAGAAGTGCAAATTTAACTGTTATGTCAAGGGGGTGTCCCCGTGCTGTCTGTTTTCCCCTAATAAATAACTCCATATAAAAATCACACAACAATTCAAGCAATAATTATTATACAGTAATAATTAAGAGTTAAGCACAGGAATTAGAAAATAGACAGCATAGACTAATTCTGCCAATTTTAGAAATAATAAACTTTAAGGTACAGCATATTTATAATCACACATTGGTGCAGAAATGAAATATCAGTAATAAGAAATGTATTTTCCTGGAGGCACATAGGTAATAATGGAATATTGCAGTAACCAACAGGTTTCTTGAATGTAAAAAAAATACATAAATAACACAGGAATAATCCTTTCCTGCGGTTTACATGGTGAATCTGACTCCAGAGGAGCATAAAGGAAATTTCCTACTCCTTTCATAGCTAAATTCTACACTGTATATCCATCCTTTGTGGCAGGATCAAGTGAATAAATATTCTAAATAATCTCCCAAGCAAACAGAATTTGTAACAAACAGGCAGCGCTGTGTATACTCTTCAATATGTCAATGTGTCACATTTGTTTCCTACTTACTCATACACTGGGTGAAAACAGCAGATACAAGGTTTGGTACATAGCTCATTATCTATAACACTTTCATTTAGAACGGCTGCTCTACACTGTTGGCTGCATTGCCAGATCACCACTAGATCATTTGGGTCTAGATTTACTAAGTATCGAGTTTGGTGCCGATTTTAAACAAACACACATCACCGGCGGTTTAGAGTCCCAAACAGCAGCATTTAGTATAGGACGGTTTGAGGCTGCAATGTAAAAATGGCTGGCGGATTGATAACAGCTAAACCACCAGCGATTTGGTTACAACCGCCATCAAAAACGCCATCCAAAAGACAGGACAGGACAGTTTTAATACCTGCTTCTGAATGGTTTGAAAGCTCAAACATGCTGTTTGAGTTATTTTCCCATTCATAACATAAGAGGAAGCACCATTCACATTTAAATGATTGGGACAATCAATATTTATGGATGGCGGTTTTGCAAGCCCTAGTTTAGTAAGTCTGGGGTTTGTATGTGCATCATTGTAAAGATCGGGATGGCGATTTATAAAGTGGTGGTTTTGCAAAATGTCAATTCTGGCCGTTTTAATGGGGGTTTGGGCTTTAGTAAATCTGGCAGTTTTAATACCGATGGAAAAATCACCAAAAACTGGTGGTTTTACCAAACTGTCCTATAATAAATGTAGCCCTTGATATACTTACTGTGAGGTACTGCACCTAGAGCTGATGGGGATATCCAGAGGGATCAGCAGTTCTGTATTGCGGATACTGTGTTCCTATTTGTGCCAGAATAGACTTGGAAAAATATAGGCACACAGTAGTTACATCAAGTCCATTCTCTCCTCAATTATAGAGTTGCTGATGTGGGGGTGGATAAACAAAGATTCCACCTCAACTTCACTAAATGGTGATTTTTTTTTAGTGGGCCCATATTATGCTAAATATATCTGGTCACAACAATTACTTTCTAAATAATATATAAACTTGCTCCTGAAAGTAAATATTTTTGCCAATATCAACTATGTTGAAATCACACTAGACATTGTACTGCACCACTATAAAAAAAAAAACAAAGGAAAGAAAATCCTTTCAAATCCAAATCCATTGTGCTACTGCTGGAACATCCATTCAGTGGATGTCCATGTATAATGCTGCTTATAACCAGAGAGAATATAGTCATTATTTAATATGGTAATCATAGCAACCCGCAGACATTTCTTTCCATCCTTCACTGCAGGAAATTTATTCACAAATTGTTTTTGTCTAATATACATAAAAGATTGTTGCTTTGTGTGATGTGTATATAGTATAAAAGAATCCTTTTATTGGGCTTGCTTAGCAGACATGTATTGGAATGTGCATCTGTAGTGAGGAAAGTCTGGGACAAATGGTAGAGGAAAATGTAATTAGGTAGAATGAGAACAGAAGTTACTGTGAATACTTTGAGCTTTCTTCATTTCTTTCTCTACTAAAACAAATGTGATTTAGGGTATATTTACTAAACTGCGGATTTGAAAACATGGAGGTGTTGCCTATAGCAACCATATTCTAACCATCTTTTGTAGAATGCACTAATTTAATGACAAATAGAATCTGATTGGTTGCTATAGGCAACATCTCCACTTTTCAACCCCTAGTGTATAGAACTGTATCATATATAAAAGCAATGGTGGAATGAGTTATTTTGGCAGCCAAGGCAAATACGCCAATCTGTGACACTCTCTGCTTTCACATATTTTATAATCAGGCCCACATTAGTGTTCCCCACCCAGCTGCTTTTCCCTGTGCCAAACTTTCATCCTCAACACAGCAGTACATGGTGTGAAGCTACACCGTGTCCCTTTATAAAAGTAAGTGGACAATTTATAGTAGATTCTGAACCTATCCAAATTATCAATGTAGCCATCCATTGAAAAGATGCACCAAGAATATAAATATAAACAAAAATAATCGGCGTCATAGAATAGTCTCCTCACTAGTATAGGTGATTACCTAAGTGCACAGCACAGGCAAATCATAGACTGATTGGTTATTGATATTGAAGAGAGATAATAAAAGATCCTAAGTACATTATGAAACACACAGTAACACCGTAGCGCTCAGTAGTACTAGCAAAATAGTGGTAACTGATATTAACTATGGGATGGAAATCCCGTTGCAGATGCCCAGAAAGGGGATGCATGAATATGCACCTATGCAGACTTCTAACATTTACGGCAGCCTGCTCCTGGAGAGGGATGAGGCATGGAAGAGATATTCTAACGTAGGCCGAATACAGTAAGAGCATGTTTTTTCAATTGTGAACATATGCTGACCAGGACACAGACACATATATGCTTCAGAAAGCTGTATTATTTTCGGTGGTCAAGGGCAAAAAAATCGATGATGATGACAGTTGCCAGTGCTAGTGAGGTGTTTGTGATTGGCTTTTTGTGAGTGCACCACTGATGCTGATTGGTGCTATCTTGGTTGCTTGATATATGTTATGCTTTTGTGTGCATGTTTAGGCATTTTTTAATCTCCATACACATGGGGAGCTGTTTCTGCTATATTAGAGAGGAATTTTTTAAAAAATAAGAGCCAATACATGCTTCAATGTCAAAACATGGGGGCAAATGTTACTGATGCCGACCTGCACATATCAGCGGAAACATGGTAGATTTTTTTTAAAAATCAAGTGTAGACTTTTTTTAGCAGCCTGGTTTGCCCAATTTGCAAGCAACTGCATCAGGCCTTATGTTTTCACCAGTAACTTTACAAAATGACAATATTATTAATAATGTACTTAATCAATACAGTCTTGAAATATCTTGCAGTCAGTATCACCATTCAATTGCCATCCAGCACACACATGGCAAACAAAATATTGGTAGTATATCACATTGCAATACTGGTAGTGACATGTACTGTCAAAATAATAAGAACGAAAAAAACTGAAAAACTGGGATGAAATACAGTGAAGTTCTGTAGCATCTGTAGTCTTACCACACAGGACCCCAGCCAGTCAACACATTTGGCCCTGGGCATAATTACATAGTTGATGCATAGTAAAGCTGTGCAACTCATATTGTATTCTTATTTATGTTCTGCTGACTCTAAAGTAATAAAACAAGGTATAGAACGTAGGGAATCTTTCCTGCGGTGAGTAGTCTAGTACAAAACTAACACTGGCCTGGCCATGTGAACTTGCTATACTCATTAATAAAATAAAACACAAGTTATTTCTATCTAACACATCAACTAAGAGTTTGTTCACTGTAATCTGCCTGAAAAAAAGTAATGTTGTTATATCATGCTATAATGACATTTTCAGGGACTAATGAAGAACCAACAGTAAATAAAAAACAAGCAAACAGCAAAACATTTTCAACATATAAGCTGGGATTTCCAAGATGTATTATTTCCTTATAGGAATAAAGCCATTAATTGGTGGTAGTAGAACTTTTTACTAGAAAGATCTCTAGCTTTTCAATGTGTTGCTCTTTTATTAAATAACAGGAAAAGACAATGGTTTGTTTAGAGCGAAAAGTCTGAAAGCTTATGTACTACAAATCGTTTGGACATTTATTACTCTGGTGTGTTTACTGCTGTGTTTTGTTCTCATGCTTTAGTCTGCCCCTGCACAGTTTTAAATGTCTGTGATCACAAGAAGCTGCATAACTGCAATGTAGCAGACCTCAGGTCTTGGAGGGCGTCTCCCAGCCTAGATTCCTATAAGAAAAACATGAAATCAGTGAAGACAAGCTTTTTGTGCACTTTTTCAATGCCAGGGTTTATCTGACTGCGATTCTGAATCCGTAGGTTTATTTCTTTTAACTTGTATCCTGAAGTTTGCATCACCTGTGTAATGTGAGGCTCTGAGCATAAGAGCTGCCATAACAAATTCTATTTCTCATTTCATTTAGACTATTTAGCAATATAGGTGTGATAGATGATAAATAGCCTTTCTTGTTATGGAAAAAAAGCCACTCTGTTTAAAGGATGATAAGTTATGGCCCATGTTGGCAGTAAATGACTGACTGGCAGGCAATGAAGCAGTACAATATATCTTTATGCCTAGATAAACAGCAATTGGCTTTAGCTTGACCCTTTATATGGAGGTGTTAGCCATAGATAGGATTTGCAATAACATTGAATATTTAATAATAAAATATAGTGAACACCCTGAACTCTAAAATTAATACTGCAACATAGTTTTTAATAGGGCTTAACAATTTTAGTTGTTAAGCCCTATAATTTTATGTATACAAGTCAGCCAAGTGTAATGATATCCTCTAATATTGAGTGAATATCAACTTTCATGAGGCGCTTGAGTCTTGTAGTTACTCTAATCCTGCTACATGTTCCGCCGTTCCAATTCAACGTCATTATCCCAAAGTGTTTCATCTGCCTTATTTTTTTTTAACACAAATGGCCTTAACTAGAAAAGGTAAGATAGACAATTAACCCTTTGTTCTCCCCTTAGAGTTAAGCCACTTGGTTTTCGTGCAGCATGTGACAACCTGTGAATTCTAAAATGTGGTAGGACAATATTATAGCAAATATGTTTAGCACACAATGGAACATTTTAAATCTGGCCTTATTGTGATACATATTGCAGATATGCAATGCTTTACTGTTTAGTCACAAGTCAGTTTGATTTAAATCATTTTTTTAAATGTAGGACAATATTTGCATTAAAGTGTTTCTGATATTTAATTATGAAATAATCTAGTTCAAGTAAAGATGTGCAGAGCTTAATGTTGATTTATAACTAACAATTGGTAATTTATAGAATATGGACATGGCTGATATATAATATATGAGATGGTGTACTCTCTACTGTAAATTATAAGGATATTATAAACCACTAATGAGTTCACTGACAATATTAAGGTCACATATCTCTGAGCTGACTTCTAACATCCATAATAATTTACAGTAATGGTTTGTTAGTCCTTATTATATACCAATTATCCTAATGAGCACTTAAATAATGACATCAAAATGAACAGTTATACGGATATATTTATAGAAATTTACAGATGTGTTGGTATCTCTTGTTATCGCTATTATATATTGATAACTATTCTACCAGTGATGTAACTACTGCAATTGCAGGGGGTGCGATGTCTATAGGGCAGTGATGCTGGTCCATCTGCTCCTGAGGCCTCAGATCTGCTATTACTAGAATGCTCGTGAACCACTGCATGTGCTGTGAGTCTTCGTTTGGGCTTTCAGTTCAGAATAGAGGGAGGATGGACAGGTATTGCTGGCCTCCCACAAACTTACCAAAGTACCAGTGATGGACAGTTACACTCTGTAGTGAACACAGAGAACTTACAATTATAAAGGTTAACCCATCACATACTGGTGGGTAATAAGGCCTAAATCATAACTGCAGTGTTTATTTGATATATCAACTGAATCCATTGATAAATTGACCTACTATAGTGTAAAATTCGTAGTCAGAAAGACTATTGTATGTTTATTTGGTGGCTCTGCACATCCCGGTGTTAGAAGATAGCAGTGTCATCTGTGACAGCTTCAAAGGCCTCTGTGATGAGCTATATCCTGACACAAGTTATCTTTTTGGGCACCTAAATAAACTTTTTGGAGCCGTTAACAGCTTGACATCCTTGTAGACATAGGCAGAATTTGAAGGCTGTCTATGCAGTTATATAGAACTATGAACTTCAAAGAAAATGTCTCTATATTTCATATTTTGTGAGATCTGTGTACCACTCCATACTGAGGAGCAGAACAGCTATAATCACATGTCTTTAGAAAAGGGATGTCCCATTGTTATAATTCCATCATGTTTGGTATTTAAATGTGCAGGAGATTATGACTGGTTTATTGAAGGGGATTATGTCTCTGGGTTATATTTGTGAAGAGTTACCAAAGGTCAAAACATTTGGAATATTTTGTGAGCAAACTATAGTGACACCCAGGGGACATTCCTGAACCCCTATTAGCATCAACACTGCCCCTGTAAAGGCTGTCACATTTTGCTTAAAAAAAACTGTGTTGTGAAGGGGCAAATTGTCAGTTTCTTGGGGATCAATCTAATTGAAGGGCTGTCCATCTTTTCTGCCTTCCCCCAGGCATACAGAATATTATACATAAGTTATGCTCTGTACTTTCATCCCATTTGTTTTTATAACTGTTTGCAATTTTTTATTTGTATGTCAAATATTTATCTAATTGTTTTTTATTATCTGTAAACATTGTACCTTTTGTATATTAAATCGAACAATTTAATAGTTCTGTCCTTATTGCTCTAAACAAATCCATTGCCTGTGTAGAAGAGAGAGATTGCTTGGCTGGGTTAATTCTTTAGATAGAGGTGATATATTGTATGAGTGTTGGAAAATAATGATAAGATTTTAAATCAGGGAGTAGCCAGAGGGGCTTATTCTTGACACACCCCTTTATTCCACAATTCAATTCACATATTGCAAAGCAATAAAAGTTAGAATCTTAGTCTATTTATTGACATATGGGTTTGACCCATTCTCATACCACTGCTAATCGCTCGTCATTGCCTCTACAACATGGGTAAATTACTAAACATCTAGCAATTATGTGATATGTAGTGAGCAGTAGTTTTCAGTGTTAGTTTAACCCAAGAGGAGTTTGGTAATGAGAAAAGAGAAATGGCATGTAACAGATAGTTGCAATGGAATCCTTAGAACATTGTAGTTTATAGAGAAGCTGTTGAAGTTTATCAGCAATGTAAATATAAATTGAAAACAAATATCAAATTAACCTCAGCCTAGTGTTGGGAGATCTTATCTCAGGAGACGTTGTACAGGTGGTAGAAAGGAGGGATTGAATTGGCCTACCCCTAAGTGCATTGGAGCTGCTGTGTCTGAGACACAGGGTGTCATGTGGGCCAAAATGCAGAGCAATAAACCCACTTCTAGATGCAATATTGGTGATTGACAGTGCATTACTGTGTTTAGCCTCTGTAAATCTTTCCCATAAAGCACTGTAGTGAGATTTTGTTTGCAAGTTGTGTATTTTATCAACTTCATTGACAAGGATTCTACAAATAAACAGAAAAAAAGTATAACACTCTTTAAAAGAATTATTCAATACATGATACTTGTTTTACTTAACTACATAACAAGTCTGTAGTTTTACATAGGTACTGAATATCTCAAGTAACCAACAGCTAGTGAAAAGATTATGGGCCACTCTGCTTTCAGTCGTAAACCAACGACAGACACGGCAAAGCACAGGAAATTTGCTTTTGCTCCCTACAAAATAAATAGCCCTCTACTAAGTTCTATTATTTCTTGGTGTTCTAGATTCTGTATTCTTCTACTCCTAGGTTCACTGTATTGTCCAAACATGGTGTATGACCTTACTCATAGGTGAAATAGCAGAGAAACACACAGTGTAAAACTTCCATTCTTACACTTCTATATGAGATAATACACACATTGTCTATCAATGTTTTTGAAGTACCCCCTAAAGTGTTTAAATGTATTCCCACCAAATTTGTATGTAGATGTTTGCCAAGTAACCCTCTAGGTCTTTAAATATATATTTTTTAAAACAGATACATTTTCAAAATTGTTTTGAATATGTTTTATTTATTATTTGTATATTAACCACTACGAGATTGCAGGTCTTCCCCCTTCATTTTCAGGTTAGTTCACTTGGGTATAGGGTAGCCCATATGTGTTTGTAGAGCAAGATTTGACATAGTTATCAAGTCCAAGGCTTAAAGTGTATAGTTTAGTTTTACATCACTTATGCTATGCAATCACTAAACATGGGTACATTGTATTTGTGTGCATACATTCTAAGTTTAGGAGAAAAGGGTAGTGGGACCATAAAGGGAAGACAAATGTTGGGCAGCTGGAGTAATTTTGAATTTTTGAGGGCAACCATAATTCTGTGTGACATTCACGCTCAGAAAGTGCACAAGTATAACAATCAATGTGTGATGAAGTTTAGGTAGGTTGGGGAGGAGGTTAAAAATAAACTTTTTATTAATGTTCACAGCTTTTGTTTTTTAACACTTTGTGGAGACGCTGTATGCTAGGCAAGTCTCTGATGGATTTGCTCTGCACACAAGCACTGAAGGATCCAGTGTTATTTGGATCTTATAGCAACTTACATGTCAGATGCTATTAGATCCAGGTTACTCTGGACTTAATAGTAATAGTGGTAGCAGCGGTCCAATGAGAACCTCACCTACACTGTCTGTGGGAAATTACTGGTTACGTTATAATGAAGTTATCAGGTAATCCAGCATTGCCCCACTGATGAATGTATAAGTGCTTAGAAATGTACATTTTTCTGGTGATGTAGAACTTCTAGCCTGCTGTACAAATGCTTACATTGAGATTCATCTAGCGCAGCACACAGGTCTATGTCATGTGTTTGCTAGGTGTCAGTGCACCTACAGTATTTCCTGCTGAGGGTTCCAGTAGCCTAGCTCAGTCTCTTCACATGCCTGGGCTCTGTGGATTAGATGCTGGAAAGATCAGCTCTAGTTACTGCTTATCACACGTCTCAACTACTGCTTTATGCTGTTACATCTTGAATGAGCATATCCCAGATTGACAACCAGAAAAGGTCAAGAATATCCAGATGAGGTTGGACTTGATTTGTATACTACATATGTGCAGCACCAATCGTTTTGAAGATTATATGATTGTGTGCCAGTCACATGTTGCATATTTTGTGCTTAACTTCATCACTGGATGGCACTATGAGACTAACGGGCATATTCAATTAGATCGCAGTTAGACTCCGTACCAGTCAGCGAAGGTACTACGTGTTACCGCAATAGCGCAGATTTCACTTCGCCCACCATAGGGTTGCGAAGGAAAATCCACATTGTTGCGTTACCATATTACCTTATGTAATACGCAGCAGCCGTATAAACGCAATCTGTGGACCTAATTGAATATGCCCCAAAGAATAATCCAGTCTTAATATTATTATCAAAAAAAAGTTTAAATATACAATGTGTGCACCTTTACTTTGAATTATACAGTAATGTAGACCTTCACACCAGTGGCTAATATATATTTATATAGAATTTATTGGCTACACAGAAATATAATATTTGTAATGTGTAATTAAAAAAACCTACTTACAATAAAGGAAATAAGGCATAATGTTCTTTTCTTAGCTAAATAGTTTAAATGACTGCACTGAGTTACTGTAAAAATTCATATTAATAAATAATGCAAAAGCCACAACGCTACAGTTTTCAACACTTTTCCACATTTGTTGGTAAAGATAACAAGTTTTCCTATTCAGTATAAACTATAAATGCTACAAGCTTTGATTTATTGTCTTAGCTGTTTGTGTGTATGTGTTCTTTATTTATAAACAGCATTAAAATGCAAAATGTATATTTAGTAAAGTATTTTAGATATTACCATGTTACTTTTACTATTAAATAAAATTATTGAAATTATTATCTAAGGACAATAAAGGTTATTTACATAATGTACATTTTATGTGTTTAATATTTATATACAATATTCATTTTAAAACATTTTAAATACGATTTTGCTGAAAACAGTCTTAATATTTCTATACATGCCAAAATGGTACCTTACCTTTTGCATATTCGCTCTGCGTCAGTTATAACATTTTTATTTGTTATGCTACCAAGCAAAGGTTAGATTTTGTTGCCAACACAACTCAAGTAATTATCTTTTTAAATAAGCATTATAGAGAAAAAAGTGTGGGGGGGGTTTTCGTAACTCTTCCCTTAGTAAATTGCACAAAATGTATCCACATGCTTATTTTATTCTGTGACTAAATTTTACCGGGATACCAAATATGCACACTTTATTGGAGGTTTTGTGCATATTTGATTGTGCTTCTGTATTTCTTTTTCATTTCTTAACATGTTTTATTTTTACTACTTTTTTAATTAAAGAATGCATTTATCTGCAGTTCCATAAGCTGGGATGTCATAGAAATATACAAGCCTAGGTCAGGGCATGCAGACACATACAGAATACAAGAGCAAAAAGTTGCGCCTTCAAATGGCAATGGGGTGTAAGAAGGTAACAACTATTTGCAATTTTGCATACATTATGGTCTGTGCAAAGACAACTGTATGCCACTGTTGAGCAGGTGAGTCGATCAATGAATCCCGTATATATACATTCTTGCAGATGGAACTTCAAGGTTGCTAACTTGCACAAGTAAAAGTATCAACAAAGATGGAGAACATTATAAAATCTAACCTCCCTGCTGGTTTGATGTTCAGTTATCTTTCATAAAACTCCTTGTAGACAGTTGACATAGGCTGTCTTTTATCTCGACAAAAATATCTTAGATTGCTTTTTTTTTAAAAATAAATCATTTTAAATGCACATATCTGTGAGCGCCGTGCATTATGTGCACCTAGATAAAGCAAGGGAATGAAATTGATTGAAAAAGTATTTCAAGGATTTGACTCGGAGGTGTCTTACATAATTTGGGTGGCTATTAACCCTTTTTCTCCACCACAAATCTGCAGATTTCAGTTACATGCTTCAAGCAGAAAGGATGAATTTGTTAAAAAGTAACTTGTTCTGTAACAAATAGCAAGCATTATATGCTGTATTTTCCCTCTAATAAACTATTGGATCAGAAAATGTTAATTCCTGGTGAGAAGATGATGAGAGCCTCAAACTTCCTAAAGCTCGTCTGTCTGATTGGTTTGCCCTGAGGTGCCCAACACAGCTGCTTAATAGTACCCTTGATTACCTAATGTAAGACTTTTATGGTCTAGCTGGTGCCTCAAAACAATTAATTGAAATTGAATTAAGCCATCTTAAGTAGCTCTAATTTAGAATTAAATAATTAAATATACTATTTACACGGGCATTGAATATTCCAACATATAAGAAACAAAGTAATTTAACAAACAATAGATCTTTTTAAATTTTATATTGCATAAAACATATATGTTATTTTGTGAATTTGATGTCACCTGGAGCATTTTTATCAAGATAAGCGATTTGTTCCATTGCAGAGAATTGAAAGCATATTTTATAACTCTGTATCCTTTTTATAACTGCAAAACATATGAAAGTCTCCCAGTTTAGTGGTTAAAGCAAGCGTTAAAAATGTTGCATCTGTCACTCAGTACTTTCAACTGAAATGCCCTTGCCTGAAGGGAGCCAGATATAATGTTTTAGACTCTTTTGCTGTAGAATGATTTCCTTCAACAGTTTAACCCATGAATAAAGATGAAAAAAAAAAAACATTTTGCCCAATTTCTGTATATATATCAGTGTATCGCAGCCAGTGAATCAATAATGATTTGCATAGTTGAATTACTCGACTCTAACCATGGATTTCTTCCCTGTATTGCATGTTGCGCTACTTTCATACAATATCCATAGGCACACAATGGGCAGATATTTGTGGAATAATACATTTATATTGAACCGTGCATGCAGTTATATCAGCATACAGACAGAACACATCTTGCATGCAGCTCTAACATGAGAAGCTAGAAGATTCAATGTACAGCAGAGTACATTACTATAATACAGAGTGACAACAAAATAACATATTTAGGATTAGCTCCACCTGCAGTCCCTCCAGTGTAATAACTCATGCAATATTAAGTCTGAATCTATTATATCTCAACATTCTACCTGATTCTATGGTAGAGGGCCCAGTGTCTGTGGACACTGGGCCCTGGTTTGGGCAAAATCCATTACATAGTAAACAGGTATATTTACTTTTATATAGCAAAACCTAAATAGGATTACTGTATGTGAATTGTTGCCCCTTACATGACCACTAAATCTAAAATATAAAGGAGCTGCTATTCACATTCCCAGATATATATGTAATTATTTCAAAGGTTTATCAGAAATCAAGATATTTCAGATACATTTCTGGTTGCCGCAGATCTTTAAGACTGGTGAAGGCATTGTTAAATGTAAAATAAAATTCAATTTTTGTGAAGGTATGAGAGCTAGTACACATACAGTATTTGTAGCATGTGCCAAAGTGTCTGCTAATTCCAGATGACTTTATTATTGTTCTGTGTGTTGCGACTTTAAGGCAACACATTGCATCGCATCAAGTGTGTTTCCCAAAGCCTTTTTATGTTGAAATGCCATGCAATACATTATGCTGCCACTAGGTGGCCTTTAGAGAAAATTATATTACACATGAAAAGAACACAGTAAATGCATACTGTTCTTTGTTAAACAGATTACTATGTTATTACCCAATCTTAAGGATGTAGTTGAGCTGTCACTTGCCGGAAAAACAGATAAAAAAAAAAGGGCAGCCCTAAATCTTTAACCAGCCTGAGTGCTATACAGCATCAGCTGGTTTCTACTGTAAGAGGGAGAAAATGAGTGTGGGTCCAAATGCTAGAGTGAAAACAAGCCCCAAGTTGTTCAACTGGTGTTTCTATAGCAGCTCCCCCCTTCCCAGAGGATACCAGCAGAACCATAACTTAAAATTTTAGCACCTGGGGCTAGAAATAAAAATGCTGTCCCACTAGCCCTCAATTTTAACCAAACAAACCTAAAATATTCATAAACTGCACCCCCACTAGTTACGACCCTAGACACCAGTCCCATGTTGAATAGCCTTGGGTTCTTCCTGACCTCCCTGGGTGGTGGGAGCTAGGGTAGTTAAAAAGATTGGAACACCTGGAGTGGCAATTTTTTCACCTCAGTGGTCCCAGTATAATGGACAGGGGTTCTTAATAATTAATGCACATATACAATTTTCAAATAAACTTTGATTGAATCCCTAAAATACCTCTTTCACCACTTTATTAACTATAAAATAAAATATTATTTTATTATTTCTTGGTCATTCATAATACAAATGAGAAATAAAAAATTGTTTTTCTTTTTTCATTTTCCTTCATCTGTTGTAGTCCAAATGGATGAAAAAATACATGCAAAACAATATTAACAGCATATTGTAATTAAGTATAATTGTGATTCCCCTATATTTACAATGACTCAATAGCTGACCATGTGTTTAGCTATTCTATTGCAAGTAAATCTTACCAATGGTTTGGTGTTTAACATTAAGATTATGTCTGAAAATATTATACTGCATGGGCTATATTCACCGATCAGCTGCAACTTTAAAACCACCTCCTAATATTGTTTAAGTCCCCCTTGGGCTGCAAAAAAAGATCTGACCCATCCAGGCATAGACTCCTTAAGACCTCTGAAGGTTTATCTGGCACCAGATGTTAACAGCAGATCCTTTAAAACTTGTAAGTTGCAATGTGGCACCTCCGTGTCTCTGACTTGTTTTTACAGCACATGCCACAGATGCTCAATTGGATTGAGACCTGGGGAATTTGGAAGCCAGGTCAATACTTTGTCAAGTTCCTCAAACCATTACTGAACAATTTTTGTAGTGTACAGGGCTTATTTTTCTGCTGGTGCCATTTCTTTTCCAGGTAAAGGACGCACACGCACCTGGCAGTCCATATGATGTAAAAGAAAATATGAATCATCAGACCCGGCCACCTTCTTCCACTGCTCCATGGTCCAGTTCTGGCACTTACATGCTCATTATAGGCACATTAAGCGGTGGACAGGGGTCAGCATGGGCAATCTAACCGGTCTGCGGCTACGCAGATACGTCAGTTGTGATACTGTCAGCAATTTGTGCTACAGTAGGTATTCAGTGGGATTGGACCAGGCGGGTTAGCCTTTGCTCCCCACGCACATCAATGAGCTTTGGGTGCCCATGACTCTGTTGCTGGTTCACCGGTTGTCCTTACTTGGACTACTTTTGAGAGGTACTAACCACTACATACCAGGAACACCCCTCAAGACCTGCTGTTTTGGAGCTGCTCTGACCTAGTAGTTTAATCATCACAATTTGGTCCTTGTCAAAGTCGTTTAGATCCTTACGCTTGCCCATTTTTTATGCTTCCAAAACATCAACTTCAGGAACTGACTGATCACTTGCTGCCTAATATATTCCACCCCCTGGACAGGTGCCATTGTAATGAGATATCAATGTTATTCACTTCACTTGTCAGTGGATTTAATGTTATGGCTGATCGGTGTATGATTGTGGCAGAAGCATCCAGCTTTAGGTTGACATGTTCTACATCTGTATATGCTAGTAAATTTATAATATAATAAAGCCTTGTTAATTCTCCTATCATGAAAGTGGTGTATCTAGAGATGGACAATTTTTTTTTTATTCTTACATACTGAATATGTGACTACTTGTGTATCAATAGATTAAATGAGTAGTGTGATTGTAGGAGTTAAGAGGATTGTCACATAGCAGCAATTCAAAACAAATAATAAAATAAAAAGCATTTCCACTGTCCAACTCTCTAAAAACAATTAATATTGTCCTGCTTTAAAAAGATTAGCATCTAATACCCAGAAGTACACCAAAACAGTTTTCAGTAGAATTATAGTTTAGAATCTGTGCTTCTTCAAGTGCTACTCCCTGCTGCTTATGACAAGTCTGTGCACAACACAGTAAAACTCCAAAATATATATAAGCACATAGGACCAGGGCTGCCACCAGAAATTGTGGGGCCCAGTACAAATGTAACAGGCAGGGCCCCCCTCCTATATTTGCCTCCCCCATTCTCTACAGTCAACCCCATCCCCAGTTCCTTCTAAACCCTGCAGTAGTTTACTTACCTCTCTACGTTCTCTTGCTGTCTCCTTTTGGGGCTCTATTGACAGTGTTGTGACGTTATTAATCACATGATATCAGCGATGCTGCAGGGAGTCTCTCTGCCTTATCTCAGCGCTCTGTCTGGGAGCTGTGCACCTGGGGCTGGGACTGGAGCAAATGTTGGCAGCTGTGGGGCCCCAACATCTTGGAAGTGAAGGCATGCTGCCTACAAGGAGGCCCGCTGCCGCATCCTAATTATTTGCAGAGGTCTCTCCCCACACCAACTCTCACATTTCAGGAGCAGCTGTTGCCTAGAAATGGCACCCGCTACCTCCCATAATTCACTTCAGAGGCCCCCTCCCCTAATAAATTTGTTTGGGCCCAGGGTTGGTGGGGCACCACTCTGCTTTTGGGGCCCATACTGCTGTACTCCCTGTACTCCCCTGATGGCTGCCCGTCATAGGACTCTCCATATAGTGTAGTGGTGTGTGAATTAAAACAAACGTTTCTCTTGCACTCCTTCTCACATTCAAAATAAACGCATACTGCAAGAAAGCATGTTTATACTCTTTTGGTATGATTAGTAAATGGCAATCGGCCAGGAAGAATTTGGCCCTCCCTCGTTTGCAGATCTTTCGGTGAGACACTGCCTTCCAACATCTCTGCACTTTTTGTACCTACAGATCCATAGTTTTATCTATTCGCATAGCTAGCAAGCAGCGTGTTGTATCTGGCGTGTTTGAAAGCAAACTCTCCTGAGTTTGCTTAATCGCAGCTTCATACATTTGAGACTTGTATAGCTGGAGTGGCAAACGGGAGTTTGATCTCTATCGATTTTGCAAATAGTGATTTTGACAGAAGCACAACTCTGGCATTTTTACATGAAATCTCAGCTTCATACATCTGCGATTTTCAACTCTCCCGAGAAAATCGCTGGATTTACAAAATCGCACCTTGATACTTTTCCCCCTTGGTGTTCTTTTGTGTTTATAAATGTTGCCAGGTAGGTACCCAGTTATAAGGTTATTCCTGTAACTGGCACATGGGTTTTTAAAGTAGAATGCCAGAACTGGTTTTTGTAAAATCTTATTTAGAACAGCATACTGTGGGGCTTTACAAAGGTAGCCTTATCTAAATTAGCAACTTTCTTCAGCTATGGTATGTGAAGTAGGGATTGCCTTTGCTTAATAGTAAATGTTGATTGTAGCCCCTTTAGGGTAGAGTAGAGCGGTAGGCAGGGGTGGGGGGGGCAGGGGGGCATCGGTCCCGCGGGCCGCTCATTCTCAACGCTGCCGGCCGCCCCCAGGAGGCAATTTCGGCTGATTTTTACCGGCGGCCGCATCACATGACACGCGATGCGGCCGCGTCATTGGATGCAGCCGCATCGCATGTCATGTGATCCGGCCGCCCGGCCGCCCCCCCCGGGCTGAAATCTGCCAGCCCGCGCCTGGTGGTAGGCTACTCTTGCGGAGAACCCCCTTGCTTTTGCTAATTGTGTAGTACTCCTGTGTGATTTGTAAATATACATATGTCTATTTTTTATTTTAACATAAAGGTGTATCCTTCCTTTTGTTTTGCTTAAGTGATTCTGAACTCACAGACGAATCAGCTACCCTTTGCTAACACATAATCTAGGTTAAGTGAGCAAAATGAACAACACATTAGCCTGGCATCTTCACAAATGTTGCCTGCTCAATCTTCAGGTTTCAGAGCAATCAGGGCCTGTGCAAGGTTTCTAGGCGCTCTAGGCAAAGCCTCAGCCTGCCGCCCCTGCCTCCATGCCCCCAACCTATACTAATCAAGAAGAGAACTGAAGACTTCAAGCCAGATTGAAAGGAATTTAAAATGCAATTGATTTACTAGTAAATGAACATTCACTTTTCACATTTCCATAGTGCCTAAATTTACAGTGATTAAAAAATAAAGAGAACAAAAATTCAGTATATCGTAAAATGATAAGTGATGTATAATTTCCACACAATTATTTAGATATAATACAAGAATATTGAACATGCGGTAGAAAAGCAATATACCTGGAACCTGATTTTAATCAATAATATCATATAATTTTTTATCTTTTGCTATTTAATGTGTAGGTTTTATGGAAATATAATAAAGGTTATTTTTTAATTATGAACTTATTGGGAGTATAACATCCTTCTAGATCATTTCTAAATTTTTGATGAGTATAAGTGGACTTTTATAGGTTATTGTTTATGGTTGTTTATTTAAAAACTAAAGTCACTATCTAACCTAAAATTTAATGTATACAGCTTGTCAGGCTGTCGCAAAGCTGGTGGCTCAACTGCTGCTGCTGTTCATCAAAAGCTACGTTAGATGGGCATCACCAGAGCTGACTTAAGTCTTTAGGGACCCTAGAGAACACTCAGACGGGGAAGAGGCAGGGGGCCTCTATTGTCTAGTCAGAATTGTACACATTCAAATAGGACGGGGGCACAGGCACATATGGGTAGGGGACACCTGGGTAGGGGGACACGGGCACACATAGACAGGGGGACATGGGCACACATGGGCAGGGGGACACGGGCCCACATTTAATTAGTTCATACAAAGAACAAATGAAAGGACAAACTTTCACTGCTACACAATAGCAATTTCTTGTTGCTTTAAAAAATATTACAGAAATATGAGTGACACACACATACCTTCTACTATTTACGCTACATTTCTGTCATTAACAACAAGTGAATTTATCTAACTTTCCCAATATCTCAAAGGTCAGTAAAGGGACACTGGCTACTAAATGTACTTTATTGCTTCCACAGTCCAGAATTCAGTTATGTAGAAATCAAGTGTTTACCTGCAGAGTATGAGTTATATGACTACCAAGTGCACATTGTATCCACTTAATAGGAGTAATAACTAATGGGTAACCCAGGGCTTGTTTCACAGTGGCATGTATTGTCCTTTTAGGCTTGCCACACTCACATGCACAGTTAGTGTGTCAAGAGAGAAAACAATCAGTTTGAATCTGATTGCACTGTGTGTATTGCAGTAGTGAAACTAAAACATTAATGATCATTATATGTTCTGCATAACATTTCCTTTAATTTTCTTAACTGCTAGAAACATGACATAATACCATTGCAGCAGGTTTTTTTTTTATATATACCCCATTATACATTTGAGTTGTGAACTACTGTATAGCACATTTTGAAACTTATAAAAGAAGGACCCAGCATATATTTACCTTCAGTAGGGCAATATGTCTTCAATTGTTTTTAACAAAAAAAAAAGGATACAGAAATATTACATAATAACAGAAGATGTTAGTAAAAATAAAACTGCATATTATGAGTGGATATGTAGCTAAAGTCAGTGTGAAATGAAAGCCATCCATGGGATATACCTCAGAGAAATAATATAATAGAATTTCAATAAATAAATTGACTATAATGAATAACATGGAGTTTTGAGTCTATTATCTGAACAACTGATTTGTTTCTGAATAGATAGTCTATCAAATACTCTTACTTACACTCATCTTTAATCACACATTACCTGACCACTGGCTGGGTCTTTTTATATTGCATTTGTATTCATTATATTTGGAAACTACAGTGCCTATTCTTCTGAGATTACTACTTGTATCATAGGGCTAAAAAGGTTGCTTATCAAGGTGAAATGCTATTATTCAAACCCCTACCCAAATGGCACAGCATGCGTTAACAACATATTGTTACTTTTCTATTTTACACTCATAATTTTAATGGTTCATTTTTGAGAGCATCTCTTGAAAGCAAAGCTAAATTTCCAATTTACTGTTTTGCTGGTAATAGGCTATGCTGCATGATCATAGACACTTCCCTAAATCAAATCAGCTGGCTATCATAATACAATACACCAGCTGCTTATTTGTCCTCAGCATGGCCATTTTTGTGAATATTACCAAGAGCTATTTCACAATGTTTAATTAAACCAACCTCCTCTGACAAAAAGTGTCTGGCTTACCGAAGCTACAATTACAGCTATAGGATATTTGATTATTTAACTTTGTAAATATCAAATAGCTTTTTCTATATAAGTAGTAACCATTATGTTGCCAGCAAATACTATTTTTATTTATTTTAAATCTATCATCAATGAAGTTTGATTAGACGTAATCAGAGCAATTTATTTATCTATAGTTTTAGTTTTTAAATGGGACTTCAATGAGTACAATGAAGAAAATGTGTATAAGGCATTATTCTTTCTTTTATCTTTCTTTTTTTTTGTATGTTTTAATTGGCTCTTTATGCTGAGTAAAAAATAATATTGAAAACTGCTTGAATACAATGTTATTGCTTTGAAAATGTAGTGACTAAGTTGCGTAATGTTTTTTATATGATTGTGTGAACACTGGGTGACATTGTATATGAATTATATTTTGTTATACATCAGCAGAGGAAACAAGATGACTGCTCCCAGTTTTCACTTGAACTACATATAGTGAACATAGCAATTTTATAGGCATGAGCCAAAATTCATGAGAATATAGCATGTCAATATAATGACTCCTTCCGCTGGGTGTAGGAAACGGGTACACTGTAACTTAAATGTTGATACTATGAGAGTCAAATTGCATTTAAAGGAAACTGAAATGGAGGAAACCATCTTGAGCTATGTTAGCAATAGAAGAATAATAAAGGAGAATTACTAGAAATCTACCTTATTATTATTCTGAAGGTTTATTTATATAGCGCCAATTATATTTCACTGCGCTGTACAGAGAACCTTACATAGAAAGAGTTTTTATGTATTCATAACAAGGCCATGCTTAGAGCTGAAAAAAATTAATCCAGTGCTGAAAACAGAGAAGGATACAAATATTCTTCTATTCGTTTTACAGATATGATGTTGAAGCAGGGGATCACCATTAGTGGATGAAGGAGAGTTTTATGTTTGGGACTGGAGGGTTGTTCATTACTAGGAGTAAGGAGCTGCCAGGAACTGTCAGTAACATCTTCTTCCTAGCAAGTGGCAGATCAGGGAATGGTGAGCACATAATGGGGTGGGGAACACCAGATTTGTAGGACTACTCTACACTGGCCACTGGAGTGTGAGGGGTTCTACTCTAGGGTAGTTACAGAAGTGGATGGTTATCTACAAAAATAGGATGGTCTACTTTGTATACTAGCCAATATAAAAGGCTTAAGTTTGTATAGTTGCTATTAGGATGGACCCGCTATATAAACTAGCCAGAAGAGGGGTACTACTACTGTATAGTAGTCAGGGTCACTGAGAGATATGTCAGACCCTATTGTAGCCTCTTAACCTATTGGTTCATGCAGTTGCTAGCTCCATCACAAACCAACTCAGATGGGGTCCCACTGACCTTGTCATAATAGCCACTGACACCCCCCCTCCCCATTGTCTCCACTAATTGTAGTCATCGTAATAGGAGCAAGGGACAGACAGAAGCTCTATATATTGGGTTATAGGGGGGAGGTTCACCAAAATTTTTGATGGAGGGCTAGTAAAAGAACACCACTGGTGTGACTTTAGGGCAAGGTTCCCCATCCCCCAAAATAAGGACAGTTGGGAGGCATGATATACACATATATTTCTATGCATGCATGTTTGCAGCCCTCTCATTACCACTGTCATATCCAGAGGGGGACGATCAGGGTAACCTCCTCTAACTGCCTCTCAGCTGTCAGGCACCTATACTTACTGAGCGTTTGCAAGCAGCTTACCCCTTTTAAAAGTGACGGAACCCCCCTAAGAAAATGTCAATCCACCCCTGCTCAGTACATTTCTCCACCACAGAATTCTCACTGATCACTTATTTCTCCTTCACCACCCTCCCCTAGCCTTGGTCCTCTGCTCAGTTCCTCTGTAATCCCTCGCTTGGCTGTCTCCTCAGCTCTCTCCACAAAAATGTCTTCTCCGGTCTTTCTCTTATTACTGTATTTGGCTGCCTGTTAAGCCTCTCTCCAGTCTTGCTTTCTGAAAGACACCACAGTTCCTGCTATCTCCAGGTCTCTACTCAGCTGTCTAAGCTCTATCCTGGGGCTGTGGACAGGTGTGTAACTACACCTTTTCAAACCTGTGGAGGGGGATCCTACATTCCCAGGCCTCATCAGTGATCCCAACAGTGCTACTTTAGCTTGTAACAACCACAAGGATTAAAACCTTGTCATAATCCTCCTGCAAAATAAAATCTTCAGCTATTATTTACATATTTAATTTTCTCATGATGGTTGCCCACATTAACGTCTGTATTATAGACATGCCTACCTCGACAATGGAGACACAAAGGCCACCTGTTCATTGAATGAAATTGAAATAGATAGGGATTACAACTCTTGTCAGTATTTCCCTATAAAATGAAATCTTGTCCAATGATTTTAAGACTTATCCTATAGGATTTAGACATTTTGTACTATAACTTATTTGTCCAATTTATGTATCACAGACATGCCTATCAGGACATTCATAATGTAAATATTAAACAATGATTTTTATTTGAGGTTGGAACCTAACAACCTGTTCCAGGGAAATGTAAAGTATTTCTCTAAATTAATAGAAACCTGTGCTTCTGTGTGCTATCTACCACAATTACAGTGGTTTCTTTTTCCCTCTGCTGTGATGATCTGAAGTGTTGATCTTGCTTTCTTTTTCCATGTTCATCAGCCAATTTTTCTGCTCCATTCCAATACCTTAAGGCATCTATTATAGCCTCTTAGGGCACTATGTGTTGTTTCTTCACTGAAATCAAGGACAATCTCAGAAGACTGTATCATCTAATTCCCAATTGCTGTTCTAGAGTTATGAATCTGCCAGTTCAAGTCAGTGTTGTTGATTAGAGGTATTCACATGCACACAATAGCTGCAGAGAGAAGAAGCATATATCCTGTATTTCTGTTAATACGGTTCTAAGAATGCTGAAAGTCTGATGTACCCAAATTTATGGTAATTAAGTAACTCTTATCCAGTAACTTATATGGAGTGATCTATGCCTTCAAGCTGCTAATCTTGCCACAAAGCCCTGCTACTAACAGTCTATAATATGGGCAGCTATTGGTTGGTCATCATAAAACAATGAACTTCTAGAACCATTAGGTTTTTAGAGTCTTGACATCTCCCTACGTTAGATGACTCTCAATTGTCCCTTCTGAACAATGAGATAACGTCAGAAGAACTAAAACCTACTTTCATATCCCTCAAAAACTCTTCTGCCCCAGGCCCTGATGGCTTCACAGCCGTACTATACAGAAATGCTCCCAGCCCTCTCCCTCATGCTATTGGATTTGTTTAATTCTATTCTTCTAGGTAGGAAATTTGGCGGAGCCACCACCAGGGCGAATATAGTTATAATCCCCAAAGAGGGTAAAGATCCAAATCAATGAGCACGTTACTGTCCGATCTCTATGCTAAATGTCCACTTCAAACTTTTTGCCAAAATTTTAGCTAACCGTCTTGTCCGAGGGATTCCCTCTCTACTCCATCCGGATCAGGTGGGTTTCATCCCTAACCGCCAAGCAGCGGATAAATCCAGAAACATCATTGACTTAATTTATGCTGCTAACAAGTCACCTGCTCTGGTGGTGGCTCTTGATGCAGAGAAAGCGTTTGATCGCGTCTTTTGGCCTTTCATGCGCAAAGTTCTTAAAGCTGCTGGTATCCACAGTACTTTTCTCAAAGGAATAGCTTCTTTATATTACAATCCCTCAGCTATAGTCCTCGCTAATGGATGTGCCTCTCCCTCTTTTGCTATTTGTAACTGGTAACTGTTTGGTGGAGCTCTCCTAAAATTGTCCCTTTCTGTCGAGAAGTGGCTGACCTTATTCCTAAAATAGCTAATCTTCGTTCTCTCTTATTTTCTTCTCCCTCGTCTTCCCCCTGATACTCACAAACTTATTTGGAAACTCCCAAGCCACATTCTTACTGCCACTAGATGTCTAATAGCTAGAAATTGGAAGATAGCTGAATACCCCACTATCTCTAATTCAGAATGTTTTGCAGATATATAATCTAGAACATATGACTAGTATATTAAATGACCATCCAAACCAATTCCTCTCAACATGACATCTTTGGCAAAACTATTTTGCCTCTACACAACATATCTCTTAATGTATCATACCCACTATGAGTCTTGAGAACACAATCTACTTTTTTAAATCTCTCTCTATTCCTCCCAACTTCTCCCTCTGCTATTTTTCCCTATACTAACAAACCCTTCTTCCCTCCCCCGTTCCCTCCCCTTCTTTCTTCTTTCCTCTCTTTCTCCTTTCCTCTCTTTCTCCTTTAACAAACTTCCCCCCCTCCCCCACCCAACACGGTGTGTGCCATACAATGAAGTTTGCTCAAACTTGGTCTTATCCCATGGCTGCTCTCTTAATTGACATATGTATTAATATTGATATGTTATTTTGAACCTGTGTGTAATGTAACTTGTGTCTTATCCTGATTTTCTGTGATCTGGTTCATTTTCTTTTTCTGTATATCCTGTTTTGGAAAATCTTCAATAAAAAAAATTCTCAAACCCCCCTCCCCCCAAAAAACAATGAGCTTGTGACTTCAGCTTTTTGCAATGTTGAGTAGAGCCAGTATCAGCGTTTTTTTCCCAGAAGATGCATGAGTAAAAAACAAAAACAAAAACGCACACACAATTATGATACTACAGTCTACATGATATGGACAGTATAGCATACCAGAAGTTGGTTGTATTAGTGCTGGAAGTCTGTTCTGGCAAAATGTATATTACATGTACTTACATCATCATAGTTACATATTCCCATGTGACTTTTAAGCAGTGACCTTTTCCATCTGGCCACAACACGTTCATCCATTTATTATCTAAAGTAGTGAATGGTGGCTCTTATAAAGACATTGTTCGACAATGTCTCAATACCCTTCATGTCAGATATCTGTGATGAAACGGTAACACTCAACTCATTGGTATTGATTAGAGTCAACACTTTTTTTCCTTGTTACATCCAAGGAACGTCTGCAAATAGATAAAAAGAACAAACATAATACATCCTATATTTGTAATAGGAACAGAATGATTGGAGGAGAATGATCAGGATACATGTATATTATTTTTAATTAGACCTTATAATTGCATGTTCTGTTACCAATGTGTGCTAACACCTTATTTTCTCATATATATACTTTTAGGCTCCTGTTCTTTCAATGTAATGACCATTGTTTTGTGGCTGCTCTTATCATCACCATCGTCAACATTTATTTATATAGCGTCAGCAAATTCCGTAGCGCTTTACAATTTTACAATTATCATGATATCTTGCTGTTAGCTATACAGAAATATGAAAATGTTATAAAATCTGGAAATTGTAGTGTAGTCGGAAGTCTAAGAGGCCTATTCAATCAGCGTGATGTCTGAATGCGCACATTTCCGGGTACTACGGTACCCCCAACATTACAGATTTTACCTCTATGGGGTATGAGGGAAAATTCTGCAATGTTGCTTAGCCGTGGAGTGTCTTTGTGACCATTCTGGAGGCACTCCACAACTCATCCCTAGTAATTTAATCGGCACCTTTGACACAAATCTTGAGAATTGTTGAAATAAAATGTTCCTCGAAATTAGCAAGCATGAACACAAATGAAAAAAAGACTAATTTGAGCAGAAAAACATTAATACAGCTTCTCTTTAACATTAAGGGATGAATACAGCTTTAGGCTAGCAACATCAAAGGAACTGATGATCAGGAATCTAGAAGCTTTTTTGAGACAGAAATGTTATGCCTTCTCAGTCTCCAGGTTAGCAGCCTAACCTTTATGGAGAAAAGAGTTTTTCTTCCTATTCTGCCCAACTTTTTTATATAGGGGTTTTAAATTGCAAATCAGAGGCAGGTGAAGACCTCAACCAGGTTACTAAAACAGCTAGAAAACCAGGCTTACATTTGTTGTCCACATGGTTGTAACCTGGCAAAGATTAACATTGAAGTGGAACAGTCAGGAGTCCCTCTGCTACAGCATGAGATTGTGCAGTAGAAGTCATTCTGGGGCATGAAGTATTAATATTTCTACATTTTGGGACCTGTTCCATGTGTTTTACAGCCAGCAATTTATAAAGTTTTTGCATAAGTGAGACCAACCACATACATTCTTATATCTCTCCGTTGCTTCCTACATGAGTAGTAGTCACTACATATAATCTCTAACAAACAACATTACTCATACAGTGCATTTTGCACATGAACCCTGCACCCATGGGCAGAACTACAGTGGTAGCAGGGGGTACAGCTCTTACAGGGCTGGCAGTAAGGTGAGCCAAAGCCTAATACAGCAACAGTACCTCAACTGTTTCCTAAAAATTACTATAACAGCAATCAGGCACTAATTAGTAAAGGAAGCTTCAATAAGCCGTAGGAGGATAGATATTGTCTGTTTCATGTACATGAGAGGGCCCTTGCAAAATTTTGTTATGGGGCCCACAAACGTCTAGTTACATTCCCAGCTGCATCCTAGTACTTCAATAATGAAATCATTCATCAAACCTCATGAGATCATCCAATGTCCTCTATATGGAAGAGTATTGCACTAGTCACATACCCTTGTGCCCTCTTTCATCTCTGAGGAGACATCTGAGCTCTAAACGTTTTGGGCCTCATTTAGAATTAGGAGTAAATCATGTAAATAAGGTGCAGTTTTGCAAACTGTATTGTGCTGTAACAGGGGGAAATGTATAATACGTGCTGAGATTTAAAGTTGACAGGGGGAGCACATCCTAGATCAGCTCTAAACCACAGTGGAAACATAAAGCTGGATAGTACCTGTATGCTACTTGTTTAAGAATGCAGTATACTCCCTGCATGATAAAAATGCCTTTTCACCCTTTACCCATGTATAGATTTCTTACTATTATTTATTGTTGCTTGGCTGTGTCCAGCACATAATGACCTCTTTTATTAAAATAAAACATTTGGTAACTCTACACATAGTGAACAGTAACAAGTTGGCTATGAAACAAATATTATTAATCTGTTATTTTGAGACACACCCACTGCCACAGTTTCTGTCTTAAGGCATAGTAATAAACCCCTTATACAACTACATCAACTTTTAAATACCCCAAGCACTCCCCTTGACCACTTGCACATTTCAGTCTATAATCAAAACAGTTTATATCCTTAACAAATCTAGAATTTAGAATAATCTGTTGCTATACACATGGTAATAAAAACATAGTAATATGGTTAAAAAGCCAAAATGATTACACAAATGAATGAACTGGCTAAGATGTTGGCGCTAACATAACAAAAGCACCTGTGTAAATACTTCAGAAGTGTACACAATAAGTCACTGAAATGATAGAGAAAGAGAGAACAGATGGGCTACAGTCAATAACCTACAACATCTAATGTAACAATTATACTGAAAGAAATATATCAGAATATACAATTTATCAATGCATATTCTGATATGATGTTCCTGTAAGTGAAAAAACAGAATGTTTGGTTACAGTGAACTAAACCTCACAAACACTAGGATACCAGAAAAACATTACCCAGTACTGGTACCTTCTTTTTCATATTAATGTATGGAGCAGGATATAGCAAAACAAGTTGGATGCATGAACTTTGTTTCAGATAGAAGCACAAATCATCTAGCAACAGTCTGACCTGAACATCTCCAGGGGCAGGATGGGCTGGGGGTTAGGGGGGCATCTGCCCCCCAGTCCAGTCCCTTAGTGGGCTATCTTAAGCTGGGTCACTGGGCCACCTGCATTTTTTTCCTTTTAAAATAGGCTGCTAAGTCGAGTCTAAACTTTGCCAGCCCTCCCCTGAACATTTCACTGTTGTGGGCAGCATGGTGGCACAGTTTTTAGCCTCACAGCACTGGGGTCGTGAGTTCAATGTGTGTGTGTGTGTGTGTGTGTGTGTGTGTGTGTGTTAAGCAATGTAGACTGTAAGCTCCAATGGGGCAGGGACTGATGTGAATCACAAATATTTTCTGTACAGTGCTACGTAATTGGTGGCGCTATATAATTGATGATGATCAGAGGTGCAAAAATCTGCTTTGAGCCCCCCCCCCCCTCTCACACAACAGACACATACTGTTTTTATTGCATCGCGAGGACCCATGTCTGGAACATGGCGTATAGGGACACCCCTCTCCCAATGCTCTGTCGACAGTACAATCATAGGGGTATGTGTAGGAGCGGTTTGTCACCAGAGTTACCACATGAGATTTACACTTTGACTTTGAGAAAGTACTGACACAGACTGCAAGATGGGGGAAGTGTAATGTATTTTGACTCTCTGAGGACATCCACATTCCCGCATACATAAATGAATAAATCATAACAATGGTAGGGAAAGTTTCATGTATTCTGGCCGTCTGAGCACATCCGCATGCCCCTTACACCAATAACTAGCCATGCAGGTTACAGCCCTGTTCAACCACTGCGCATCATTTCAACAAGTTTGATCTGTCTTTAAAGCTGATATGTAGTTCAGTTCTTTATGTAGAATTTCACCCCTGACCAGTTCTGATGTTTCAATATGGATGGTTAAGCCATGAGGCACGTAACACAGTCTCGCTTTCCAGGCACCCGGCATGTCTGCATCATCATCATCATCAGCTATTTATATAGCGCCACTTATTCTGCAGCGCTGTACAGAGAACTCATTCACATCAGTCCCTGCCCCATTGGAGCTTACAATCTAAATTTCCTAACATACACACTCAGATAGAGAGAGCGACTAGGGTCAATTTGATTTCCTCTATTTCTCTTCTGTTTTCTTCTGGCTCCTCACTGTGTTACTCCTCACTGACAATGCCAGGTTTGATGACGTAATGCCGACAGCCAGGGAGGAGTTAGCGGGGAGGAGGATGCCGGGTTCCGGGCTCCATTGGATTGCTAAGTATATATAAGATTGCTAAGTGCAAAAGCCTCACCACTGGTAGTTCCACCTCTGATGATGCTGATGTCTTGTGCAGTACAACCCACTCCAGTCTATCTGTTACATGCAACCCATCAGTCAGCAACATCATCAACTCACTTCATGAAATACTCTGTGCATGACATTTTGATGATCTGATTGGCTGCAGGTTGCTCTGTACCCACTCACTAGGGAACTGGGGACACATGAATAGGAAATAAAAATAAATAAATAAAACAGATGCTCTGACATTAGTAAAATAACACTTAATAATGACCATACAGACTGGTAATTACCTGTTATCAGTAAAGTAAATGCTGCAGGATTTCTGAAAAACATTGTGGGACACTTGTATTCCTTCATGGCGCCAGTGTATTCATGTGCAAGTGGCAATTTACAACAAGATAACAGTGCATCCAGCAAGACTAGCAAACTCTTAAATCCAGGAATGTGGTGGAGAATTCGGCTTAATGTAGGAAAGAATTATATGTGAATACAAAATTATACCATTTCCCCACTTTAATATAATGTGTAGTTTAAAACCTTTATCTGTTTGTCATATGTATTCATACAGTATTTAAAAGAAAATCAAATTGGTTAGCAGGGTATCTCTTGCATTTGTACTGGTAATAGTTGAAATTCCGATATATGATGTCCCACTACTCATAGCTCTTTTCATTTGTTTTAAAAAGGATTTGTAGTATATTTTTTGTTTTCTGTTATTTCAGTATAGTGAGGCACTGATGTCAGCATTCTTCAGGCCTATGTAAATGAGCAATACAAGTTTGTAGTAAGTGCATTTTGAGGCTGTTCAATATATGTTTGCAGCATATAGCATCATATATGTACTGTAACTGTATCATCAACATCATCATCATCACCATTTATTTAAATAGCACTAGCAAATTCTGTAATGCTTTACAATTGGGGACAAACACAGTAATAAACAATACTGGGTAAAACAGACAAAGAGGTACAGGGGCTCTGCTCGCAAGCTTACAATATATAGGATAAACTATATCCACATCATGTATAATTGTTTTCCTTACTTACACATTAATATGAAAATAGTTGATTGAGATCATTATTTATTTATTCATTGACTCTGAGAATCTTGCGTGATATGCAAATAATACCATGTTCTTAAATACCACCATGGGCCTGATTCATTAAAGAACTTAAATTAAGAAGTCTCTTATTTAAGTCTCCTGGACAAAACCATGTTACAATGCAAGGGGTGAAAATTAGTTTTCTGTTTTGCACATAAGTTAAATACTGACTGTTTTTTTCTGTAGCACACAAATATCAACTTTAAATTTCAGTATACAAATAAGCTATCAAGTATTTGTGTGCTACATGAAAAAACAGTCAGTATTTAACTTCTGTGCAAAACAGAATACTAATTTTCACCCCTTGCATTGTAACATGGTTTTGTCCATGAGACTTAAATAAGAGACTTCTTAATTTAAGTTCCTTAATGAATCAGGCCCAATGTTCTTAAATTGAGACTCAGTGACATATACTCTCATCTTCAGCCAATGTTGTCCATCTAAACATAGCAACTAGTACATATGTTATTATGACACAATTGTCATAGTAGTTTTCTAAAGTTCTGTCGTCAGTGTGTGTCACTGTATTGTAATCATGTTATGGTTGTTTTGCTTGCTTATTATTACCTTGTTCTAAGTAATATGTGTGAGCTTTAGGAATAAAGCATAACAATAACTTTAGTGAAGTGGTCAAAAACATAATAATTGCCACAATACATATGAGCAAACCATGAATTAATTTATCCATACACCTTCTAGGTTAATAGTTTTACAGAATTTGTGCACCAATATAATCTTCTCTCAATGCTATTTTATATGACTAAATAAAGCTTCACTAGGATACAGTTTGATTATTTTTTACTGAAATGTTTTAAACTGTCACAATACTTAAGTTTTATGCTCTTTATATTTTGGAAATATTTGAACCTGCAGACATCTAATTTTGGAAGTGGCTGCAAATAAGTTAATAACTTTGTCAGCTTACCTCATTTGTCACTGTATAATGTCTAAGGAGTTCTGGTGATTGATCCCTATCAAGTCCAAAATCACTGTATGCTAATAGAATGTGTTTGATAGATGATATGCAATATCAGCCCTTAATAAAATAATGGTCAGGACATTGCTTCACAAAATATGCTTTATGATTGATAGCAATACGACACTGGCTATTTATCTGACAATAACTGATTAAGGGATTGTTCCTTAAATTCTATTTTAATTCTATGATATATTAGACTGACTACAATATGTTATTAAAGGGGGATTCCTCTTGTGAAGACCTCTCCCACCCATAGACAACATCCACACCCACTATGTAGCCTTTTAATGGGGACCCACTGTCTGAGCCACTAGTCTTTTTCTGCAGATTAGCTAAGCTGACCAGGTGGGTGGTTTAACTGTATGTGGGGCCCCTGATTACGTAGGATCTACATCCAATCCATTACTGTACCACATACACTGTCCAGCCTCCATCTTATGTGCCCATATTTTCCTTCTATGTATTTATGTTGCCATCTTGTGTAATATATTACATGTGTTGTAATGTGATATGTATCTTTTAGCCTTAAAACGTATGGCTCTGAAAGATCATTTTAAAAACCTAGTGGGCCTGATTCATTAAGGAAAGTTAAGCAAAAAATTGAGTAAGTTTTCTCAAATTTTCTGGACAAAACCATGTTGCAATGCAAGGGGTGCAAATTAGTTTATTATTTTGCACATAAGCAAAATGCTGGCTGTTTTTTCATGTAGCACACAAATTCGTATTAGCTTTATTTTACACTGAAATTTAAAATTGATCTAGGACATGCCCTACTCCAACTAAAAATCTGCCACCACATTTTAAATTTACCTCCCCCTCCAATGCAACATGGTTTTGCCTTACTTACTTACTTTTGCTTAACTTTCCTTAATGAATCAGACCCAGTATATCTTGGGTGCTTAAAATAAACACTTTTTTTTTTTTTTTTTTCTCACCTCTGGGAATAAAAAGAATAGTAAACCTCTCCATTGCTTTATATAATTTGTATCTTTCCTAATTAGTATCTATGGTTGTTTATTTTACTTTCACTTTTCAATAATAATCTAGAAGGGTTAGCATTTATTCAATTTATTATTATAATTTTTTTATTGTTGTTTAACTTTTATTAATCATCACTGACCCGAGGGATAAAGTGTAGTCTTGTAAAATTAAAGGTCAGTTTGTTTAAGGAAAAAAAATCAACTTTCTTGAGTTCCACTACAATTATATGAAAAATCAAGGAAAATAAAGTTATTTATAAAGCGCGATTGATCTGTTGTGCAGAATAAAGGCAGCTTTGGACTTGTCCTGTGCCTCCGTTTGCACAAAGGCATCTACATTTTACTGATGTACAAGGGTTTATGGACCAAGATAATGGCATTTACAGAGCAACAGAAGTTCCCCAACCAGAATGAAAGACATGGGTATACTGAAGGCATTTCTAGGAAAGGATGGTCACTCTGCCACATTATCTACTGCAAAGTAATAATTATCCCCTAACCACAACAGCACTGTGAAAATAAAGATAAAATAAATGTAATCTTAATAAAAATAACTTTTTTGGATGCTGCCAAGTACTGTAAAGTAACAAAAGCTGGAGGTAGACACCAATAACAACAATGAACTATACAGCCTATCCAACATACTAAAGTAACTGTGTAAAGCTTAATTTAATTAAATTAAGTACAAATATATTTTCATTAACTCACTGTTTTGTTTTTTTTTATTAAGAAAGAAATAATCTTAAAATGCACATAAACAAGTAATCTCCGGATTAAATATTCTCTAGAAAAAGTCGAAAGGCAAAAGACCCATGATATTAAAAGATTTTGTTTTATTATCAATGATTATAAGTTAAGCATTCTTAATTTTACATTATTAAAAAAACATATTTAAAAAGCATATCTGGTGGCAATACCAAAATTACAATACAAACAGAGTCTATAAACAAAAGTATACGCCAGTTGTTCAAATATTTATATGGGGAGTCAATGATAGGTGATTCTGTCAGAACATGGCACTTTAAACTATCATCAAATGGTAAAAACATTATTTATATCAGAGGTAAGAGATATAATTATTTTGTCAGGCTTTCTGGCTAGGCATGGTTGTCTTGGGGTTGGAAAGTTTTTGGCTGAACTTCTCTAAAACTTCATCTCCAAGAATCCAGCTCAATCTCTTAACGGGGTCATCTGCACAAAATAGAGGTAGGCATTTTTTGGGCTGAACCAACATTCAGTCTTTTAATTCACTGAGACCTAGTGACATCTCTGAGATAAGAGGCACTTTGCTCCTAGTGAATTGAGAAGTTGCGTTTACATGAATATTGGTTCAGCCTGCACATAACAGCTTCTGTTGCATGTGTGCAAAGGGTCTACTTTTCACCTAAAACTTTCATTTCTGTACTGTGATTTCTGCTAAACCTATGTTAGTTACAATTTTTAAGAATATCTACGCTATCGAAGGCAGCGATTCAATTTGTGTGAATTTATTTCACAACTTCAATCTACAAGAGTTGTATGGTATTTTATTAAACAATGCACCTTCTTGTTATTGCTATAATCTCCACAATACTATGTTTAACATAAATATACAGTATAATGTAGGATAACTTGTAAGAGCAGGCCTGGCTCACCTGTGGCTCTCCAGATATTGTGAATCTACAAGCCCCAGCATGCTTTTTCCAGTAGACAGCAGCTAATAGCTGGCCGGACATGCAGGGATTTGTAGTTGCACAACACCTGGATTGCCACAGGTTGGCCAGGCCTGCCTAAGAGGTTTTAACAACATATACATACTTGAAATATATTCGGTAATCTGTCCAATCAGATATGCAAAGCCAAACACCTCATAAAAGTTGATGTACAGTTTTGTTCACTGTGAATACAGTGGTGTACTAAATCTTCAGTTATGTCTTTCTAGTATAATAACGAGTATAATGGTTTGAAATGTGTTTAAATGAGAAATCATTGCCATTTTTAGACTGTGATTTTACTCATTGGTATGCTACATCTAGAAAAAAGTTTACAGATGATTATAGAGCTGTAATTAGTCTCGGGAGGGTGCTGGAAAGGCCGAACGTCTGCTCATTAGCCTGCTTGCATGGTTGGAAGCTGATTTTAGGTACATTTAATGTGCATAATTTACAGTGACTGATATACACTTATGTTTTTTTTTTCTTACAACCAGATATTGCAACAGCTCATCCTGACAAGAAGTCCATTCTAATGTATGTAACGTCACTCTTCCAAGTTCTACCGCAAAAAGTATCCATTGAATCTATTCGTGAATTGGACACCTTGCCTCGCCAAATAGTCACTCCAGAACAGCATTTCAATCAGCGACATTTCTCTCAGCAAGTATGGCGGTTTTATTTTGTGTAGAATTGTTAGCTAGTGACATACAGTGCTGTGGCACACCTCTGAAAACAAATGTTGATTTGGTTGTGCATGAACGTTTATCTATGCTGTAGGACGTCACTCTGTTTTTACTTTCCTTTGAATGTTCAAAACTGCCGCACCTGGTAAAATGAGATGTGCACATGTTCCCTTTTTCTTTAACAGCTGAAAATTTAGCTGTCAACTAAGCTTTTTTTCTACTTTTTTTTGTTTGTGATTGAAACTATTGCACCTTTGTACTTTTTTGTATTCAGACTATGTTCACTTTACTATTTTTATATAACCACATTTTTTACATTTTGTATTAAACATATTTTCACTTTATACAGCAACACATGATTTATATTTGAAGGACAACTATGAAATGTTGTACAAAACATACTATTCATATTTAGAGTACTGAAGTGAGAAGCTATTTTTTGTTGCCTATATAGTCCTGGACATATCAACTATTAGTGTGTCTTCTCAGTTAAAAACTAGGCACATCATTTATCAAGCATCTTTTTTAAAATTGCAGGTTTTTGTAGCTTTTTCAGGTGGGATCTATAATGGAAATTTTATTAAAGGCAAAATACGTCATATGGGGGTGAAAAATATATATTTACCCCACATCCTGTGTTTTACCTTTAATAAAATTGCCATTTTGATGAGCGAATGGCTGCACTGTAAGAGGCCAATGAGCCAACACCCATGCTGATGTGGTCATCTTTTCACCAGGTACTCAAGCAGGTCAGGTTATTAGCAGCCCACACATGTGAGGTTGGCCAACATTAATCAAGTACTACCAAACTGGCTATATAAACATTGGTCCAGCCAGCATAAGCAGCCACTTATCAGTGCAATCATAAATCTATGTTGAATTTTTTTTTACCTGATTGTCATTAGCTCCCATAACAATAAAAATATTACTTATCATGATACATGTGATAGGTATATTATCACTACAAAGAATCAACACATAAATTCAAATTAATTAGATCTCTGTCTAAGTTTCAATATAGGATTCAAGATTTGAGGAATCACACCTGTTATTTTAGATGTCCTCTTTCCTAAGCATGTCATTGACACTATAGCTTATGTAATGAGCTTTTATGTGTTTCATACATTTTGTAAGTAAAGCCTGTTTGCCATAAGGTATCTGCTATGTAACACAAGAAGCATAGAAGCATGGACTATGTATTTCATTATTACTTGCCCAATATAAGGAAAACTAAACTCTTGAGATTACATATCTTTGCTGTCGGGTGACTACATAATTTATTACCTTGAGTTGATGAACATCTGATTACATTTATTCTTTTCTTTATGCATGAAATTGCAGTTACTTTGGCAGCATATTGTGATAGTTACCATTATATATGTTAATGGTAGTATTGCTTATTTTATGCATCCTTCACTGAACGCTTTGAAGAATGAATACCTGCTATGTCTTTTATTTCCTTTCTGTTCTAAGACACATTAGAAGGTTACTTAGATAACTCATAGGGTTTATCAGCACAAGTTCCAAACAAACCATGAATGAGTAAATTGAAATTTAAACACTGCAGGTTAGGTGGCTGTGAGTTAAGGGCTGACATTTTATTGCATCACAAATTGACTCCTTTGGTTATCAAGCTGCAGTGTCCAGTGATGATTTTTATTCACAATACATAAGGCACAGTCATAGCCATTCTTGTAGGTGGGGATTTTTATTATTTACGATAGTAGCCATGGAACCTCAGTCCCCTATTACCATGCAGGAATTATAATAGAATAATACAAGGTATCTTTTTACCTTACTTATCACCGTTTCCTCTGAGGGGACAGATAAATCCCAAAGCGCTAGGTTAAGTCCAGTTCTTGTATAGCAAAAGGCTATGGCCTATTTCCCCTGTACCCATTTCTGGAGCAGCCATGGCACCAGGCGTGGATAGGCAACACTCCCTATATCAGCTTCGGTAGTGCCAGAAGCACTAGCCTGCCTTTTTTTTTTTAGGGTTTCTTCTTAGCACCTACCAGGATAGGACGTTAAACTCCCTACATTTGATATTTGAGATGGATTTTGGGAATCAAGAAAGGAGGAGGGAAAGTCTACAGGTGTGTCAGATATGATCAAGGGAAGTTGAAGGCATTCATCTTCTGTGCCCTCTGGGACTATGTTCTCATCATAATTCTCTCTACTTGAGCTTAGGTTGTGGATGCCTAATTTGATCTTTGAGAGTCATCTGCTAGTGAACTTATCTCTCCTTTGACATACATGGAGAGTAACAAGGAACGTTTCCTGTATAATTATTGCCCTAAAGCACAACTTCCTTGATTTCTCCCCATCTCATGTGATATATGCAGACAATTAATATATTATATTAAAAGTATATATTAGATGTTGGAGACCAAGAGATACTACCCTTGTAGATGTATATGATATTTTTGTTCTTCCTTTCACAAGAATATTTTGTTTTTGGCAATCTCGTTCAGCATTACTTGGGGGACTACAGTCTACATCACAGTTGTTACTCAATCCTTCTAACGAACAAATAAGTTATTATATCAAGTCACAGTCTAGACTCCTGACTCATATATGTCACACCAGTTTATTGGCTGATTTTCCTGTCTGCTATTGTTACTGTTACATTATCCATTACAGATAAATTAAAATTATGAAAAGGTAGATTGACATAGTTATATAGCATTTCTCATATATTGAATGTAGAGATATAGGTAATAATAACAATAATGTTTTTAACAGTACTTTAGTTTTTTCTTTTACATAAGATTATTTTGGTTAGCTATATAGTATGTAATGCATTTAAAACATATACTTACAGTGCATTACATATTCTTGTTAATTTGCCAATCTGTTAAGTTATGAGTAGTAAAGTTATTTCTTAGTTTAAAATATGTTGTATTTAAAATTTGCAATATGTTAATCACCTGGGGCCTGATTCATTAAGGATCTTAACTCAAGAAACTTCTTATTTCAGTCTCCTGGACAAAACCATGTTGCAATGCAAGGGGTGCAAATTAGTATTCTGTTTTGCACATAAGTTAAATACTGACTGTTTTTTCATGTAGCACACTTGATAGCTTATTCGTACACTGAAATTTAAAGTTGATATTTGTGTGCAATATGAAAACACAGTCAGTATTTAACTTATGTGCAAAAGATAATACTAATTTGCACCCCTTGCATTGTACCATGGTTTTGTCCAGGAGACTGAAATAAGAAGTTTCTTGAGTTAAGATCCTTATTGAATCAGGCCCCTGGTTATTAAATCTAGAGTAACAACTAAAAAGACCTGTTTCACAGCCATAATTTAAAATACAGTGGTTATTAAAGGCTAACTTTGATGTCCAATTTCACTTACGATATCCAGTTGCATTTGCATTGAAAAATTGGATTGATGCTGACAAGTGATGTTGACTGACTGTCAGGTATCAGTGTCAGTCATAAGTCTTAAAATGTATGTGACTGTAATGATATATTAGGACATTTGATGATGTCTTACAGTGGTTTTTACTCTCACTATGTAACTATATTTCTTACTGAATAACAGATAGTTGCACATAAAGTTCATAAATAAAATTAAATGAATTGAGTTTATACAATGTAGTATAAACTGTGACATGCTGCAGTACAAAATTATGTGACTGTGACTCTCTGCAACCTCAGATTTGCACATAAAAGAGCTCAATTAGAGGTGGACGCATTTGTGCCTAAACCAAAGTAGGAAAAGACCCCACACAAAAGAAAGAATATTTACATGCATATAATTAGTTGTACGTATCTCAAGATGTGTCCAGTTCTTAACCAGTAGCATATACATCAGGCATACAAGTAGGTAAACCTATGCATCCTGATAGCAAATTGTGGCTTGACAGTGTTGGTAGCAAATGCTTAAGTTGCATTACTCTATTGGTACACAATAAAATAGTACAAATAATGATGTGTCATATACACAATAGAATATTGTCTTGACAATAAGTAATAAAAGCAAAATCGACTATATGCAAAATTGTATATATGGACCTATGTGTAATCTACGTTAAATGCATATTGGTCCATTTGGTTTAAGACATCAAGGGGAATATTATCATCTTCCAGTGTTTTCCTTGTATCAAACATCTGGGACCCACTTAAGTGATCCCTTGGTTATGTCTTTGGCCAGTCTAGAGCTGATTGAATCCAATGGTGTGACGTGACTGGAGATCAACAATAGATTCTATTCTCATAAAACTATAAAGAGCATTGCCCAAACTTCCTACAAAACATATTGCTATGGAAGAGCTGTGGACTCTATCAATATAGAACCACGTTTTAAATCTACCGCAGATTGCAGACAGTCCATTTTAATTAAGAGCAATTTGTAATCTTTGCACAATAAAATCTATATTTAAATTTTGTCTTCGTGATGATATGAACAATATAAAAGACTATCCTTTCTTAAAATAGTTTTAAAGGTTTCAATGGATTAGTAGTGATTTGCTGGTAGATGTAGGATTACGATAAACAGAAAAATACAAATTCTTGTTCTAGATGCCTTTTATCAACGTGTGCGTTTGTCCTTTCATCTCTTCTTCTCAGATCACTGTCAGTGTAGCACAGGGACGTGTGCACACCCCTTCTCCTCCTCCTAAACCTCGCTACAAAAGCTATGCCTACACGCAAGCTGCTTATGTCATGCACCCTGACCAAAAAGGGAGGCAGTTCCCCCCACAGGTCTGTTAAAATGTTTTACCGTGGAAACAATTTTAACATGCTTATGCATGCTGTATGTTTGTTGCGTTTGTTGTACATTAATCTGTGTGTACGTGAATGCTACATTTGTGTATGTTTAAGCTTAAACCAATGCTATGCCAAAATGAAGCACAGTCAATAGAAAAATAATTTAATGTAATCTTGCTGAACGCTAAGCAGTATTAACAGCAGTGAAGGGGTAAATCCATTTATATCGTAACATTCTTAAATACTTATATGTGTTTTGTAACATGTTTTGGCTGAATAGTGTTTATGTGGTTTCACAATTTTTGGAATACAAAAATATGTTTGTTTTATAAACCTGCAGGAGAAATTGGAAATCTTCTCAAAAGTTGAAAATAGAATTAAACCCTCCAAAGGCAGAAATGGACACACTTTTATGATGGCTTAGCTACCTCCAATGTTTTCTGTATAATGCTTTTAATATAACAGTTAATGACTAATATCTTACCCCAAAACATTTTAATCAGTGCTGAAAAAACAAACAGGTGCAATAGGAAAAACCAACTAGCTACAAAACTGTAACATGTGCTCTGTAAAATACATCTGGAAGTAGACAAGGTTAGCACTGTAAAGTCAGTGTTAAACAGATGAAACGTTTTATTAAACAATCCTTTCTAATCTGTTATTTACTGTTATTATTAGTAGTATTCCCTTATTGTATTGAAGGTTTTATTATAAAATTTCTTTTATCTACTTGAAACATACTTAGGCCTTGTACACAAGGGTGTTCATTTTAAACATTTTTCACATTCTTAGGGGGTTATTCAATTGTCCGCGGGTTCGAGCGCGGAAAAACTATTACCGTTAATACGGTAATCTCTCGCTGGATTTCAGCTCGCAGCTCCCTGAGCTGCGAGCTGAAATCCAGCGAGTACATTACCGTATTAACGGTTTTTCCACGCAGGATTACCGTAATAACGGTAATCCTGCGCGGACCGCGGGATTCTCACGGACAATTGAATATGCCCCCTAAAGCTTAATAAACATTTTCGGTGCTAATAGTCGAAAATTGATGTAAGTGAATGGACCCATTAACAAACACTTTGTTGAATTTGCTTTGTTTTGCGTCAATTTAAAAATCACCTACAGCATTCAGAACCATTGACATCTGGCGAGGTACAATGGAGTTCTATGGAAGTGGAAGTACTCACTCATTCAGTACATAGTACACTACTTTGCATAGAAGCTAAAAGTTAATGAATGTGTTTCTAGTGTTCAATCCATCCTAACTGCTGCTGCAAGACTGATCTTCCTCTCTCACTACTCCACATCTGCTGCACCACTTGCAAATCCCTGCATTGGCTCCCTGTGTCCTCCAGAATCAAATTCAAAATGCTTACCTACAAAGTCCTCAACAACACTACCCCTGCATACAGCTCAAATCTCATATCAAAATGCTCTCCCTCCCACCCTCTTAGATATACCTCTGACCTGCGCCTTTTCCAGTCTCTGGTAACCATTTCTCACTCCCGCCTACAAGACTTCTCCTCTGCTGCTCCCCACATACTGAATTCCCTACCACGCTCAATCAGACTTTCCCAGAGCCTTCAAATCTTTAGCTGCTCTTTGAAAACCCATCTGTTTTTTGGAGGTGACATTATTCTCGATAACACTATTCATATTAATGCACCCTCACAACTATCCCAATCTCAACTCTGAAACACATTTACTCCTCCTGTTTAAGCTGTGCCCTCTTCCACTTACAATGCAAGCTTTGTAATGAGCAGGGTACCCTTTGTTTTCATTAGAGATGTTCACTTACCCCTATGTTCTGGTTTTGGTTTTGAATCTGGATTAATTTCATGTTTTGGTTTTGATTTTGGTTTTGTCAAAACCGCCCTTGCGTGTTTTGGTTTTGGATCCCTACTTTTTTCTAAAATCACATAATATTGCTTTTTTCCCCCTACATTATTATTATTAACCTCAATAACACTAATTTCAAGTCATTTGCTGTCAATTTTGACCATCTCACAGTTCACAATATTATTGTCATACCCTTTCAAACAAAGACTGCAGCGACCTGGCTGGATGCTAAGCGACAGAGAAACGACTGAAGCACACAGCAGTTCCTAACACATCTAGGAAAAATTGGCACTCAGCAGTGGCAGAAAAAAAAAGTGGTGGAAGATGGAATTGTCCTTCAATCATGAAACCACTTATGGTTCATTTGAACGCTCCACCCGTTTCTTGGATAACTGTGGTAATTCTACAGCTAATACATGGCGATGAGCGCTGACCCCCCCCCTGTATGCGTGCTTTTATCAGACCCAGACCAATCCAGACAGCCAGACAATGCACTAAAAGAACCATTGTAATTCACAACACAAAGTAAGTTCATCACTGAGCTTCGAATCAGCCCCAATTCCCACAAAATTATGATATAGTTAGGTACCTTTGACTTAAAGTGCAGATTCCAAACACTTGATGAAACAGCAACAACGTTTGGTTTGTTTGGGCCCCACAAAACAAGCTAACAATGGCCTTAAGGCACCTAAGGTAACAGTGCTGTTAATGAACTCTACTGTGGGAAGATGTTGTTGTCATCATACTCAGCCTCATCCTCACCCTGATCAGCTTGTACATCATCATCACACATTATTAATTCATCACCGCTGGAATCCACCATTATAGAAGTCTCATTATTTTGATGTAATTGGCGGGAAAGGCCTTCCTTGTGGAATTTGAAGTTCATTTTTATGAACATCATCTTTTCCACATTTTGAGAAAGTAGCCTTCTACAACGATTGCTGACAAGGTTCCCAGCTGTGCTGAAAACTTTTTCTGAGTAAACACTGGAGGGTGGGCAGCTTAAGCAGTACAAAGCGAGTTGGTACATGGGTCTCCAAATTCTCTTTTTTCCCTCCCATTATGTAAAGGGACTGTCTGATGTGTCTATTTCTATGCTGTTGTGAAAATAATCCTCCACCATCCTTTGGATGTTGGTAGTAGGATCAGGTGGAGTACGGCAGAGGTGTCATGTTTTTGGTCAATTTTTTTTAGACCAAACCAGACGTTAAAATGTTGTGCTGAGTCATCTGCATCATCCCTGGGTCTCTTGGGAAAGCTACGTTTTTTTCCTAGGAGGAGACGCCGTCCTGTCATGTAACACTTGAACTGTCATCTTGCTCACTAGGAGCTCCTTGCATCTCTTGAGATCTGGGTCAGTTGGAAACAAACAGAAGACATAGCTCTTAAACTGAGAATCAAGCACAGTCGTCAAAATGTAGTTAATCGATTTCAAGATTTTGATAACTCTTGGATCCTGGTGAAGCAAATAAAGTACTTGATCTACAAGTCCAACATACTTAGCGTAATTGCTTTGTTTAATATCCTCCTTCAGTTTCTCAAGCTGTTTTTCCAAAAGTCTAATTAAGGGTAATCACTTGACTCAAGCTAGCAGTGACTGAACTCACTTCACAGGTGACTAATTTCGAATGGTTATAGCACCTTGCACAACACGGAAAGTATTCTCCACTGGCTTGAGTAAAATACAACCCTCCTCCTTTCCCAATGTCATGGCTTGTGAAGTAAGCGTGAATGACTTTTCGCTGTTCCTCCATCTGTGGAAGCATATAAAGGGTGGAATTCCACCTTGTCACCACCTTTTGCTTCAGTTGGTGGCAGGGCAAATTAAATTGCTCTTGCAGCTGCTGCATTCTCCTACATGCTGTTGCCGAATGCCGGAAATGTCCAGAACTGTAATGCTCTCACAATATTGGTGGTGTTATCAGAAATGACATATCCTGAGGAGAGTCCAAGCGGGATAAGCCATGTTGCAATGACATCCCTTAGTTTTTGTAACAGATTGTAAGCTGTATGCCGCTTAGTGAACCCGAAGATACACAGAGTAGCTTGCCTCTGATAAATGTGACATTCTTGGGTACATGCTGCTGCTGGTGAAGGCGAATCACCAACCCACTGGGCTGTCACAGTCATATAATCTTTAGTTTGCCCAGTTCCACTTGTCCACATACTGTAACAGATTCTGGATACTATATTACTAATCTTGATTAGCGCTGGCTTACCTGAGGTGCGGAGTCTAACGATCTCCCCGGTGTTCACCAAGAACCGCCGCAAGGCGGGGTGGGCTTCGCTGCCAGGAGTCGCAGGTCGCGGTCCCCAGGTTCGCCTCAAGATGTAGTACAGCGGAGTGAAGCGGTGGTAGCGGAGTCAACAAGCCGGTTCGGTACACAGGACTGGAGTCAGGCAGAATCAGAAGGCAACTCGGAGTCAACAAGCCAGGTTCGGTACACGGGTCACAAGAATAGGAGAATGGTCAGCAAGCCGGGTCGGTACACAGGGATTAGAGAGCCAGGGAAGTCAAACAGGCAGAGATCAGCACACAGGAGACACTGGAAACAGGAAGACACTGCAATCTACGAAGAGCAGGAGCCAGGAACAGGTAAGTGTTGCTCTGACACTCAGCGAGTGTCAGAGTGAGGTTTTTATACAGACGGGGATTCAAAATCCCCGCCTCTAGGTTGTGGTCATGTGACCGCCTCCGGGTGCGGTCACATGGTCCTGAATGCGGAAGTGCGGCTGGACGGAGCGGCGGGGATAAGGTAAGTCCGTAACAGTACCCCCTGCCATAAAGGTGGACTCCGAACACCTAATAGGGTTTCAAAGGAAATTTTTTATGGAAGGATCTAAGTAGACGGGGAGCATGTAGGTCAATGGCTCTTACCCATGAGCGCTCCTCAGGACCGTAACCCTTCCAATCCACCAAGAACTGTATGGCACCTTGAACCTTACGAGAATCTAGGATAGTTTTAATCTCGTATTCAACTTGATCCCGATCCACAGCAGGAGGAGGAGTTCTGGATGAGGTGGAGAATCTGTTGGTTACCATCGGTTTTAACAAGGAGACATGGAAGACATTGGGTATGCGTAAGGAGGGAGGCAGACTCAATCTAAAGGCTACGGGATTAATAATCTCAGATATAGCAAATGGGCCAATAAACTTGGGAGCAAATTTTTTACTGGGAACCTTTAAACGAATGTTCTGGGTGGATAGCCATACCCTGTCACCAACTGCAAAACTTGGAGTCATTCTTCTCCTTTTATCGTAGAATTTTTTGGAACGAGTAGTTGCTTGTTTTAAGTTTGTCTTGGTTTGTTCCCAAATATCAGAGAAGTTACGAACCAGAGAGTCCACTGCTGGAACTTCAGAAGATGAGACTTGAGAGAAGGTGGGTAGTCTAGGATGGCAGCCATACAGAACAAAAAAGGGGGAGTTAGAGATGGCCTCATGAAAATGGTTGTTATGGGCGAACTCGGCCCAAGGGAGAAGGTCCACCCAGTTGTCTTGGTTACTAGAGATAAATATTCTTAGAAACTTCTCTAATTCTTGGTTGGTTCTCTCAGTAGCCCCATTGGACTGGGGATGATATGCGGAAGAGAAGTCAAGCTTAATCCCGGATTTATTGCAAAAAGACCGCCAAAATTTTGATATGAATTGTGATCCCCTATCGGAGACAATATGTTGAGGACAGCCATGGAGGCGAAATATTTCTTTAATAAAAATATCGGCTAAGGAGGAGGAAGAAGGAAGGCCTTTGAGAGCAATAAAGTGAGCTGTTTTAGAGAAGCGATCCGTGACCACAAGCACTACAGTACAGGATTTGGAAGGGGGAAGGTCCGTGATAAAATCCATGGAGATCTGTGACCAAGGGTAATCAGGAATGGGTAATGGGAGCAAGCATCCATAAGGCTTCTTCCTAGAGGTCTTGTGTTGCGCACATTTGGAACAAGCAGCAACAAATTTCTTCACATCCTCCAGCAAGGAAGGCCACCAGTAGCTTCGGGACAATAAGTCCCAGGTCTTGCGAATGCCGGCATGCCCAGAGAAGAGTGAGTGATGAGCCCAGTGAAGGAGCCGGGTGCGTAGATGTGGCAAGATGAATGTTTTGCCTGGAGGGCAGCCCTTTTTCAGGTGTGTAGCTGCCAATACTTGACATGGATTTACAATGAATTTCTTATCCTCCGAGGATTCCATGTCAGCTGGATCAAAAGAGCGAGATAAGGCGTCTGCCTTCGTGTTCTTAGATCCTGAGTGAAAAGTGATGTTGAAATCAAAGCGTGAGAAGAATAAGGACCACCTTGCTTGTCGAGGATTTAGACATCGGGCAGTGCGTAAGTACAGCAAATTCTTATGGTCGGTATATATGGTGATAGGGAATTGTGCTCCTTCTAGTAAATGTCTCCATTCGGAGAGAGCCAATTTGATGGCCAGGAGCTCTTTGTCGCCAATCCCATAATTCCTCTCAGCAGGTAAAAAGCGACGGGAAAAGAATCCGCAGGGATGAAGTTTTCCAGAAGGACCTCGCTGTGATAGTACGGCTCCTGTGCCAACAGAAGAGGCATCTACCTCCAGGACAAAGGGACGAGAACAATCTGGCTGTTGAAGAATGGGTGCGGATGAAAAGAGAGACTTTAATAATATAAAGGCTTGGATAGCCTCAGAGGACCAAATACCAGCATCAGCCGATTTGCGGGTCAATGCTGTGATGGGAGCCACGAGAGAGGAGTACCCCTTGATAAATTGACGATAATAGTTGGAGAATCCTAGGAAGCGTTGAGTGGCTTTAAGGCCTGAAGGTTGGGGCCAGTCAAGTATGGCTTTCAATTTTGTGGGATCCATCTGTAGACCGGTGCCCGAAATAATATATCCCAGGAAGGGAATTTGTCTCTGCTCGAAGGTGCATTTCTCCAATTTGCAAAATAACTGATTTTTTCGGATACGAGAGAGGACCTCCAATACATGAGTACGATGAGATGCTAGATCTTGAGAAAAGATGAGAATGTCGTCCAAGTAGATGACTACAGATTGGTACAAGAGGTCTTGAAACAGCTCATTCATAAAGCTCTGAAATATGGCTGGGGCATTGCATAGCCCGAAAGGCATGACTAGATATTCAAAGTGGCCGTCTCGGGTGTTAAACGCCGTCTTCCATTCATCCCCCTCCTTAATGCGTATAAGGTTATACGCTCCTCTGAGGTCAAGTTTAGAAAAGATGGTGGCACCCTTGATCCGGTCAAATAGTTCAGAAATCAGTGGCAGTGGATACCGATTTTTAACGGTAATGGCATTCAGGCCTCTGTAATCAATGCAAGGGCGGAGGCCCCCATCTTTCTTTTTTACGAAGAAGAAGCCAGCCCCAGCTGGGGAGGCAGACTTGCGGATGAAGCCCCTGCTTAGATTTTCTTGGATGTACTCCTCCATAGCCTTAGATTCCGGGAGGGAAAGGGGGTAAACACGGCCCCTGGGAATGGGTTTACCAGGTATCAGATCAATGCCACAGTCCCAGATTCTGTGAGGAGGAAGTCTAGTGGCCTCTTGTTGACAGAAAACATCAGAGAAGGTTTGGTATGGCTCAGGCAGGAGAGTCACAGGAAATTCTTGGGTACGTCTGGGACTATTCGGGGGAACCACTCTCTGTAGGCAGCGAGAGAAGCAGGACTGTCCCCAGGACAATATGTGACCAGATTTCCAGTCCAAGGTGGGAGAGTGGGCACGAAACCAAGGAAGTCCTAGGATGACTGGGTTGGTAGATCTCTGTATTACTAGAAAAGAAATCTTCTCCCGATGAAGTGCTCCTATCTGAAGTAGAAGAGGAATAGTGCGTACCAAGATGGACCCCTCAGGGATTCTTCCCCCATCAATGGCCATCAGAGAGATGGGTTGTTCCAAGGCTTGTGTGGGAATAGCGAATTGTTTAACTACTGTGGCAGAAATGAAATTTCCTGCGGCCCCGGAATCTAGAAGAGCCGACTGCGGGAAGGTCTTTTGTCCTAACTGAAGGGAAATGGGAATAGACAGGCAATCATTACTATTGGGAACTGACTGACACTGAGAAAAGAGGCCCAACGACACAGCTCCAGAACTCGTTAGGCCCTGTCGTTTCCCGAGCGTTTGGGACAAGAACTCAGAAGATGGCCACTCTCTCCACAATATAAACACAACTTGTTCCGAAATCTCCTCTCCCTCTCTTCGGCTGATAGGCGGGTCCTCCCAAGTTGCATGGGCTCTTCAGGGGGAAGAACAGGGGTTTGGAAGTTGGGGGCCAAGCGAATCATGCTACGCCGCGACTGTTCCTTCTCGGAATTACGTTCCTTGAAACGCAAATCAACTTTGACACAGAGGGAGATAATGTCGTCCAAAGATGTAGGGAGTTCCTGGGATACCAACTCATCTTTGATTCGGTCTGAAAGGCCCTGCCAGAATGTAGCTACTAGAGCCTCATCATTCCAGCGAAGTTCAGAGGCCATGGTTCTGAAGTGGACCGCATACTGCCCCACAGACTGGTTTCCCTGGCGGAGTCGTAGTAAGCCGGAAGCGGCATTGGACACCCTTCCTGGCTCATCAAATATTTTCTTGAAGGTGGACAAGAAGAGGTTGAAGTTATGTAGAATGGGGTCGTCCCTCTCCCATAAGGGGGAAGCCCATGCTAAGGCTTGACCGGACAATAACGAAATCACATAGGCCACTTTCGTTTTTCCGGAGGGGAAGTTCCCAGGTAGAAGCTCGAATTGTATAGAGCATTGATTTAAAAATCCTCTGCAATTTTTAGGGTCTCCATCGAACTTAGGTGGGTTAGGTAACCGTAGCTGCGAGGAAGAAGCTGCTGCTGCTGCCTGAGGTACAGGGGCCACTGCCGGCCCAGGTGATCCACCAGCCACTAGGGTGTTCTGGACAACATCCAAGCGAGTGGATAGACTATTGAGGAATTTTAAAAGTTGCTCTTGGTTAGCTTCTTGTTTATCCATCCTTCCTACTAAATGCTCCAACAGATCTTTAGCTGTGGTATCCATGGTCAGAGCAAACTGTAACAGATTCTGGATACTATATTACTAATCTTGATTAGCGCTGGCTTACCTGAGGTGCGGAGTCTAACGATCTCCCCGGTGTTCACCAAGAACCGCCGCAAGGCGGGGTGGGCTTCGCTGCCAGGAGTCGCAGGTCGCGGTCCCCAGGTTCGCCTCAAGATGTAGTACAGCGGAGTGAAGCGGTGGTAGCGGAGTCAACAAGCCGGTTCGGTACACAGGACTGGAGTCAGGCAGAATCAGAAGGCAACTCGGAGTCAACAAGCCAGGTTCGGTACACGGGTCACAAGAATAGGAGAATGGTCAGCAAGCCGGGTCGGTACACAGGGATTAGAGAGCCAGGGAAGTCAAACAGGCAGAGATCAGCACACAGGAGACACTGGAAACAGGAAGACACTGCAATCTACGAAGAGCAGGAGCCAGGAACAGGTAAGTGTTGCTCTGACACTCAGCGAGTGTCAGAGTGAGGTTTTTATACAGACGGGGATTCAAAATCCCCGCCTCTAGGTTGTGGTCATGTGACCGCCTCCGGGTGCGGTCACATGGTCCTGAATGCGGAAGTGCGGCTGGACGGAGCGGCGGGGATAAGGTAAGTCCGTAACACATACCACATATCTGTGGTTAAGTGTACAGTGGGTAGAATGGCATTTTGTAGCTCATTAATTACATTTTTACGAAGTCTTATGGTAGAGGTGTGGAATAGCTTTTCTAGTAAAATATGGCGTGATGGAATTTGGTAACGAGGACACAAGAACTCAAGTAATTATCTAAAACCAGCTGCATTAATAGCGGATATTGAATGCAGATCTAATACTAGCATAGTCGCCATGGCGTCTGTGATCCGCTTTGTGACTGGGTGACAGCTTTCATACCTGCTTCCTCTTGCAAAGGATTGTTTAACTTTCAATTGTTGTAAACTACTAGTAGTCTTCTTCTTGGTCTGCTTCTGGGAAGAAGATTCACCCCCAGCAGCAGCAGAAGTAGCGGTAGCAGCAGTGGGACTAACGCTCAAGAATTCTTCTGAGGAATCCAGGATAGTGAAGAAGTCATCTAGCCTTAGCAACTGCAGAACTAACTCCGATCGCTACTGAGGATATTGATGAGGGCGTGTTGTGGGTGTAGATTGCAGGTGTCGGGATCTAGCTGACAGAAGGGACCTAGCTGTTGAATGACTGCTTGTTGTTATTTTTTTAGCATAAGTTTCCAATTTTCCCAACGGCTTGCCATGAACTCGCTTCAAATGGCGTAACATGGATGAGGTTCCTAGATGGTTAAGGTCCCTACCTTGACTGACTATGGCTATACATATGCTACAAATCGCTAGACAACTTTTGTCAGGATTTGGGTAAAAATAATTCCACACATAAGAGGTAGATGTTTTGGTCTTATGTCTTCTTATCACGTGCAAGAACTGCTTTCACAAACTTTGACTTTCACAAACAACATCATCCTCATCAACATCCTCATTAGTGTCCTTGTCGGCTACACAAATATCCCGCTCATCCTGTTGCAATTCCAAAGTGGCATCCTCAATTTGTGTATCACCGGCTACACTTGGGCTGTTCAGGCACACATCTGCAGAAAATCTGAAAGGGGCCTTCTTTATGGGTACACTATCAGAATGGTCAGGCTTACACATAGCACTCGTGGATAGACTCTCCTCAGGGATTTGTGTAATTTCTGAATCTGAATATACATTTTCCTCTAATGCCTTACTGTTTTCTTCCAGCTCAGCTTTTACACGTAAAAGTATTTGAACACCACTTTTGGAGTCCGAATGACAATGCCTCAGTGAGAGTTGCAGAACTAGCACTCATAGAGAAATGTGAAGGCCTCATTCTTTCCTTGCCACTGCGTGTGTAGAACGGCATGTTGGCAAATTTTTTTTTTTATGCAGATGACTTTGCCTGGATTACAGGTCGTTATTTCTTGACCAAGGTGAAAGGTGTTTTTTTACATTTTTGTTTCCCTGACTTACAAACACTATTCACTTTAACATAGGCTTTACCAGATGACATAGAGGGATTTGACCTCAAATTCAGAAGGTCAAGCCTGCCAGCCCTAGTATTTCTTTTTCAGCAATGACAATTAACAATTGAGCAATGGAGCTTTCCTCTTTGTGTGTAACCTATATAACACCGTACAATTTGAATGCAAATTCAGAAGACCAATTCTGCCAGCCCTAGTTTTTCTATTTCAGCAATGACATTTAGCAATGGAGCAATGGAGCGCTCCTCTTTGTGTGTAACCTATATAACACAGTACAATGTGACTGCAGATTTAGAAGAGCAAGCCTCCCAGACCTATTAATTCTATTTCAGCAATGACAATTAGCAGTGGAGCAATGGAGGTCTCCTGAATGTCACTGGAGACTTTGAAGAACACTGCTACCCCTCCTCTTTCTTTTCTACCTATGACGCTGCCCAACTGCTCTAGAGACTGCCAAGAACTGTGCTACCCCTTCTGTGTCCCTTTGTGAAATGGCACTGGATCGCCGTGGAGGGCATTACTTATAGAATCCAAAACTCGCTAGATCCAATGATGTAAAGATGACGTTTTGCCTCGTTTTCAATTCCAAGGCTGCTAAGTTCGGGTGGTTCGGTTCCCGGGGAACCGAGCCTGAGCATCTCTAGTTTTCATTTCTGCATTTATTTTGTCAACCCTGTATGTCCCTGTTTTATATATGTACTGTTTTCCCTACTGTACGACTCTGTGGAGCACTGTGGCGCCTTACAAATCTACTATAATAATAATAATTATGTAACATGAACTTTGTCCGATCATTCCAGCCAACTAGGGAGCCTTTCAGACCTATTGTTTTGTGATACCACAGAAAGATTGTCAGAACGCAGTGATTATGGTCATACCAATACATGGATGTTTATAGGCTCTTGCATATATGGTATCTACAGAGAAATTTGCTAACTTTATGCAGATATGTAAAATAGTGTCTTTAGAAGAAACTATGCAGCCATAACATATGTAAACATAGCCTGTATTTATATGTTACATGTTTAATGTTCAGTTGTTTGTAGGTGACAGGTACATTTTATCTGGGAATGCATATTTAATGGGTTGAAAAGCAGGCTGTCATATGTTTAATGTGTAAGAATAAGAGCCCTATAATATTTCATATTATTGACATGTTTAAGTTAAATCATCTCAATTTTACATCATTATATGTTACTTTTATTAAGTATGTTTATTTTTTCCACAATCATGCACAAATAATGACCAAAATAAATTGTAATGAGCATCAATAATAAGAACGCTGGGTTATACATGAAAATACATGAAAAAAAACAAAGAAACTCTACATTTTGGATTTACAAACCATTCTAAAAATGACATATAGTGATAAATATCTGACTTGCTATTAAATAAGAGATCTAGGATAATCATTGTCATCATCAGCTATTTATATAGCGCCACTATTTCCTCAGCGCTGACACAGTAATAGCAGCCAATTAACCTACCTGTATGTTTTTGGGGTATTAACCTACCTGTATGTTTTTTGGGTGTGGGAAACCAGAGCACTCGGAGAAAACCCACGCAAACACGAGGAGAACATGCAAACTCCATACACTTGTGCTCACTGTCTTGCCAATAGCTATTTCTGTAATCCCATGTTCCCTGTTTACACTCTGTTAATTCATAGACTGGACATTGTATAAATTTGTAAATACATATGTATTATTAGTAGCTGCCTGTGCATTGTGTAATACTGTTAAATGTGTACTTTGTTTATCCTCTGTGTATGGAGTTACGGACCATTTTTGGCACCTCATAAATAAAAGATAATAAAATAATAATAATAGTTGATATGTAGCAAACTTGTGGTTCTCTATATTAACAATACCTCCTCCTTACAATAAAAGAACTATTGCATTTATTCAATAACGCCAAAAATAAAAAGATCATTAGAATATAGTCACATTTGTTAATAAAATTAACTTAGCAACCCCCATGCTAAGCATAGTTATTTGTTACCTGTGTCCTAATCTTAAGCAGTAGTAATCCATAATGATCATGTTTGAAGTTTTTGCCCTTACACCTCAACAGAAGTATTTGATGATCTTAATATAAGTCACTATGAACTATCTTCATCATTAGTAACCCACTGTGATCTTTATTAAAGCCTTTGACCTTACTCCCCATTAAATAATCTGTGGTGATCTTGACAAAACCCTAATTCTCACTCTTAATCACTTGTAACCTATTAGTTACTTACTGTCATTCCACACTACTCATTGTTGAACACCACCAGTTATAAACTAGCTGCTGACTGCTTGGCTTCTATCGTTATGTAAGATAAATGATTATTTTGACTTTAAGAGCTTCCAGTATTTCAAATTATTCTTAACATGCAATTTACATTATTAATTGTGTTTGATAAAAGTGAAGTAGTTAAATACTTAATTTTCCAGAAAGGAGAGAGAGAGAGAGGGAGGAGAGAGAGAGAGGAAGGACAGAGAGAGGGGAGGGAGCAGAGAGAGAGGGAGGGGAGAGAAGAGAGAGGGGAGTGAGAGAAGGAGAGAAAGGGAGGAGAGAGAGGAGGAAGGGGGAGAGAGAGAGGAAAAAGGTAGGAGAGAGAGAGAGAGAGAGAGGGGAAGGGGGAGAGAGAGAGCATGAGAGAGAATGATAATGAATTAATATGAATACAGAGTACTTGGTAAATGGGTTTGATTTGTCTAACAATACGCATAAAAATTGAAAGCAAGTTGTTTTTGTAAATCCTACATAAATCATTTTACCTTTAATTACAAACAAAAAGTAATTGAGCTAAAGATTTTATTAAGCCCATGTAATAGAAGATGTATATTAGTTCTTGTTTAGACAGACGTTTGACTCCTAATTACCTGAATTAATTTGATAATGTGTTTTGTGTTGACTGACTAGTATCTCCATATGCATCTCCATAGCTCCCTTCTCAACACACCTGCTCTCAAAAACATCAATTCAATCATTTAGCGCATGTTAATATATAATTATCTTATTCCTATAATATCTAATCTTATCTGGCTGCACAAAAGTTAGCTTCATTTTTAGGCCATCCAAGTGTATAAAAATCATTTTTTTTTCAGTGGCATCATAATCATTCCATCTACACATACACTATTTGAAAACCCTCCAGGGCTATCTCAAGTAATCCATTTTCTCATAAAAAATAACATATGGCAGATTAAATCTGAAGCTATCTTTTCCGTATATATTTTTGCTTGGTGTGGATGCTTGATAGCAGATATCGAAACCATCATTGTTTTAATAAAAAAAACACATTGAAAAGAAACAATGATGTAATAAGCAGAACACATTCAAGTTCACAACATTAAAATCTACTTTAAACTAAGTTTTACATAATATAGTTGTTCCAATGTTGTTTAATATGGGGATGTTTTTTCATTATCTCACGAACCTTAAGGTGCTGCAATTTCAAATCTAGCAGTGTGTATAGGTCAAAATGTATCGCTGGTCCTGATCTGCATCTGATTGGGTTGTTCAGATATTAACTGAGGCAGCTGGTAAATCTTATTGCGTTGATAGCAGCGTCTGACCGTGTACATGGCCATGGTCCAACGACACGAAGGGGTATTGTGACTGGATCACTTATAAGTAACTTATGGTATAAATCTATGTAAAGGAAATAGCGCAGGGCGCTTATTTATAGAACTGCAAATGCACTTATTTTTTATATTGTGTACATTTTGGTAAAGGAAATCTTTATTTCTGAGACCAGGGAAGAAACTCGTTTGTTTTAACCTTGCTAGAGGAGATATAGGATTTTTGAGGTATAACTCGTATATCTGATACAATAAGCCTTTGTGGAGGAAGTCTTTTGTGTATCGCGATGTGTACCTTTCTTTGGGAATGTGTTTTCTGCGACTGTCTGAAGAAATGGCCCTTGTTAATCTCATATTAATTAGACCTTTTGATGTGTGAGGGTCCAGCACCTGAAGGCACAGGAAGATTTAATTAGACGTGCTAAAAGCAAGATGCAGGAAATCACAGCAAGTTTTAGAATATCACAGATAAGTGTAAATATTGTTAGCTTTGCATTGCATGTAAATCCATGTTTGGATAAACATATTGCATCCTGATTCTAAAAATAGCTCAGACCTCAAGGGGGCTGGCTTACAATGTGAGGCTGTATAAAAAGCACTTTCTTGCATTGAAAATTGTTCTTCCTGTTCCATCTGACCTGCTGTTTCTGAGGTTTGGATCCAGCTTTCCGATACCACCGCTCTGCACCTACCCAGCAGCTCTGGCCAGTGTGGCAGGCCAGGGGGGATCCATTCACAGCAACCCTGATCCATAGGAAGAGGTCAGGAGTACCAGTCCAGATACACCAGTAACGGGGTACACTGTCAGCGTCAGTTACCCAGAAGAAACCCGGTACTGGATGCCGGTAAGAAGTCCAGAGGTGGCAGCATTTGTAAGCCCCTCCAGCCATTAGAGGGCGCATTTGGGATAATGAAAGGGAACAATGGCAAAGTAAGCCCAGCCGGTTCCCAGCAGCAACAGACAGAGTGGCATAGGCGGTCCATCCTGTCACAGTTATATTTACTAAACTGCGGGTTTGAAAAAACTGAAGATGTTGCCTTTAGCAACCAATCAGATTCTAGCTGTCATTTTGTAGAATGTACTAAATAAATGATAACTAGAACTGAATTGGTTTTTCAAACCTGCAGTTTAGTAAATATTCCCCTAAGTGTGCCTTCTATGATTAAGCTAGGGCCAGACTTGGACTAAACAGCAATTTCACATCTGTCCCTGCCCCAGTGGAGCATTCAATCTATATGTGCTACCACACAGACACACTCTAAAGTTAATTTAATCAGAACAGCCAATTAACCTTTTGGAGCATGCAAGGAAATCCACACAAACACATGGAGAACATACAAATACCACAAAGATAAGGGCCCTGGTCAGAATAGAACCCATGACCCCAGCATTGTGAGTCAGCAATGCTAACGATCTTGCCACCGTTCCCATACTTTTTAATATGTAGAAAAAAGAAGTGTGGCATTTTTAGACTTAGAGCATATCATGAAAAATCTGTCTATTTGTAAGCATTTGGTTTCTTTAAAAGTGAAACCGAATACTATTTAATATTGTAGGACGCGCTGCATATTGCCTGTATTGTGAGTGAACTATGTACCATTGTATTGCAATGGTCTGGTGAGTTAGTATAAATCACTCAAATCACTTGGCACCTGACTTACTGTGTAATGCTTCAACACAAAGCACAAAAATGTTTTCAAGTTATCAACAAACAAGCAAAGCAATTTTAATAAAGTTTTGCTCATTTTTTTTCTCCCAAGTAAGAGCAAAGTGTTTAAAAAGACATTTTCTCTGCATGATGTTTCAGTTCAGTTTGCTAAAAATCTATTTCAGTCGCTGAAAACAAAATTTGGATTTCATCAACAATATGTTCAGTCCTGCAAAGCATTTTGATATTACTCATAATAAAATCTCTCAAAATTCTCAAACACTAACCAGACTTCAGTTCAGACACCTAATTTCCTCAGAACAATGAAATGACAAGCAATAACTTGCTGTTTCCAAAAAAATGTTTAGACAGAAGCACAATTGTGTAACAAAAAGTTCTAAGAAAAGAAAAGAATAAACTAAATACTCTTTATAACAATTAAAAATAAACGTGTATATGTTTCTTCTCTTTCATAACAGAAATAAAATGTATTATGGATATAAAATCATACTTTGTTTAAACAGTAATTATAGAAAAACTTTTAGAACAGATGGTATAGAGGTCTTCACCTTTAGCAGCCACCTTTCCCGTAGAGCTTTATGAACACGCAGGTACTTGGAGACATCCAGGTCTTAAGCTCTTAAGTTTATCTATGGCGGACGTAGCGTAGATGTGGAGGACAAACTAGAGGCAGGAGACAAATAGTCAAAGTCAGTCCAAAGGTCGTGGGTCGACAGCAAGCAGAGTAAACAGGAAAGGGCCAAAGGTCAGTGCAGGTAGCTCGCAATAAATTACTTAAAAGACTGTTAGAGGTCAGGGGCAACCAGAATTCAGGCAGGGTCCAGAGTCAAACCAAGGGTCAGAACAGGTAATCAAAATAGAAATCAGGCAGAGTTTTCACAGACTGAGCTAATCAGCGAATGTGAGGCACATTCAGGACGCTATACACGACGGGGAGACTAAGCCCTCCCTGCCTTAAATAGTCAGACTATCCAATCAGGGGCCAGGGATTTAAGAAGTGCTGTGCTGGTTGTAAATTCGTCGCTGCCGTTGCCCTGGCGATGGCCGAGCCGGAGTTCCCAGACATGATGTACCGGTTGTTGCCATAACAACCGGAACAGAAGAGCCGCCGCTCATGACACTGACACAGTGACCTGATTCACACCGCATCTCTCAGTGCTGTCGGACTAAAGTCTGTCCATACCATTCACTAGAGTTCTATGGAACCTGTTTCACAGATCACTATTGCAACACTATGGATGGGTGCACTAAATCTTGTTTATCCTTTTTTAAGAAGTTGTCCTAGTGTAGACTGCCCTAAGCTGAATTGTCTGTTGATCAGTTTTTTTCTGATCATAGAGTAAGCAGTCTTCGTACTAATGTGTACCCTTTTATGATTTTGTATCAATTTAAACATAATTAAAAAAAACTATTTATTTTTTTAGAATAAAGTTGTGCTATTGCTTTTACAATTATGTAAATATAGAACTTTCATTAACAATATGCTTCATATTTGTCCATTCACTAACAGAATTTTATTTGTTTGAATAAGAAAAGCCTGATGCTGAGCAAATTTGTACCGTGGAAAAACCATGTTGCACTGCAGGGAGGCAAATTTAAAATATGGACAGATGTAGAATATTTACATTATATATATATATATATATATATATATATATATATATATATATATATATATATATATATCAACTCCAAATTTCAGTGTAAAAATAAAAGCCGGGCAGTATTTCTATGCCATATGCAAAAGCAGCCAGTATTTTCCCTGTACACAAATAATAAATTATTTAATTTGCACCCCCTGCATTGCAGCATGGTTTGTCCAGGAGCAAATTTACTTTTTTTTGCTTTGCTCCTAACTCAGGTTCAGGCCCCCTAATATCCAATATACTTGAGGTTTCTAAATTTTAACAGATTTATTTTTAAAATGTTTGGCTTCAAAATTTCAATTAATACACACGAGAGTATTATTATTATTATTGTATATTTGTAAGGCGGCACAGTGTTCTGCAGCGCCGTACAGTAGGTAGAACAAAACATACAAAAAACAGGAACATACATAAAACAAGGGCTGACAAAAAATACAGACATGAAAAGAATGGGGAGGGAGGACCCTGCTCATTAGAGAGCTTACTTTGTGAGTGGTAGAGGGCACAGCTGAAACAAGTGGAGCGAGTGTGGCTTAAAGTAGAGATTGGGACAGTTGTGAGCGTGTATTTGTGTGAATAGTATTATCAGGGATAAGGTAAGCTTTAAAAAAGAGATGGGTAGAGATCAATATGCAATAACAATGATTCATTGCGTAATGACTTACCTTACCTTCCAATCTATTGGAATAGATGATACATGCTAATGCTACAAGATATGTCATCACTGGAAGCTCTGTACTTTAAGGGAGGAGAAAGCACCACCATGCTGGCCATACAACAGCTTGAGTGATTTTGAATGTGGAGAGCATACACTTCTAAAACCACTTTCTGTTCCACCTCCAAGAGCAGTAAATATTGATTTTAGAGATGGCTAAAAATGTAGCCAGACAATATATATCCATTATTACTGCAAATTTGAACTAGATATGTGATGTGTTGGCTTACACTGGCAAGTAGGCAAGTTGGTGGGGCAGAGGATGTGCCAGTCCATGCCAAGGGAGATAAAGTATTACAAAATAAGAAAAATTCTAAATAGAAAACAGGTCATATAGAGACAATGATAAAATGAATGGCATTAATAAATTGGTGCAATACCTCAAATTTCTAGATCTCTTCCAAGCTTAGATACCACACCAATTTGGATTTCTTGCCAAATATCTGCTCATACTCACAGACAAGCCTACAGAATGGGCCTCCTGAGGCAAGATACTGATGCTGAACTTAACTGATTAGATTCATCTCAAGAATTTAAATATTAAGATACGATTAAATAGGAGGTCCAAAGAGAGCCAACTTTTAAAGACTGCTCGCAAATAGTGTCACAAAATGTTTTAAAGTGGGCTCTCTGCTTTTAAAGCTGAATGTTAAATTCATGCCTGCTCATCTGGTGACGCAGAACGCATTTACAACTGAAGGAGTCCAACCATTTATGTGTCCAGGAGCCACAACAGAGGCACAACTGGCATCAAGATTATTTATTCTCCTAGAAGTCTTAGACAGACCATGAAAGAAGGCATGGGGAAGGCAAAATGAGCCAAGTGTGACATGGCAGAGAAACAAGCACAACCTTGAACTATCAGGCTACAACTTGATCTATTGCCTACAAGGACTTTTGCAGGAACATTTTCTATTCAGAATACCACTATGGATAACTATCTGCAAACCACAGTTTCTAAGAGCCACCACATGATGGTAACACTGGGTCTATGATAGGTAGTATGAAATTAGGTCTGAGAGGCAGGAATGGAAATCCTCTTTTATTTTTCCAAAAATATGCGAATAGATAATTGGCACAGTTCTTGTAACTTTCTTTTAGCACTGAAATGGGGTGGGCTTCTCTGCCTGAAAGTTATGCTTTATATTTAAGTATGTCAGATGTGCACAGGCACCATTAGGACGAAAGGACAAATATTACAGAGAGTTCAAAATATTGCAACCCCACAGATGTCACCATTTTGGTCCGAGCACTGCTGTAAAAATGGCGGCATTTGTGCAATATGATAAAACAGAATTTGCACTGTATTTTTGCACTTTTATAAATAAGCTTTACTGAAGATTCTAGTTCTTTAGGTAACTGAACCTATATCTTAAAATTACATGTGCCTAGCCATTTGCACTCCTGGCTCAGTACTTTATTACATTTTTGACAGATGAATCGATTGTACACATTTCTCAGGCAATGTGTCTCAAAAGACACAGGTGCCTCAGCACGGACTGATGGATTTAAATGGATATCATTCTGTGCATCATCTATATTCCACTTGATTTCCCTCAATGTAGCTCTCTGATTAGTCTTCTGTAACTGTGTTTGGTTAGTTTATTGTGGTTTCTGTATGACTGAGTGGGCAATTCTGTAATGCAAAATGTCTTGGTTGGGTCCCTGAAGGGCAGCAAGGATGCAATTTGAGGCACTGGTATGCTGACTGCTTATCATATTGACTGCATTGTCTGAATAGATGTTTCTGGGAGTCCCAGTTTCCCTTTTCGAGGATTGGAGTAGCTGGACTAAAGTCCATAAATAACACATCTGGATACAGCATGTGCCACCTCCAAGAGTCCCAGATAAATAAGATTGTGTGGCAGAACTTCAAATTATGTAAAGCTCAATAATTATTAGACCTTGACCTTCATATCTCATGATGCTCAGCCAAAGAGACATATCTATAATGGAGTTTGGCATTGGGCCTCCACTATAAAGGGTGTCTCCACAACCAAATGTGCTTAGACTATAGGTCCTAACAATAAATAATGTGTGATAAATAGATTTTTTTTTTAAATCTGATAAGGCTTTGGAAAACAACGCTAGTTAAAATTGTAGAAAAAAACCTTGAACTTTGTCCTGGCTTTTATCAAAGCATTAACTGTTTTCTCAAAGTATAATTGCTGCATAGTGTACTATGTACTTATAGAATGAACTCTGTTATATTGCACCAAGCATTAACACTTCTGAATGCTGCAAAGCAGTCCTGAAAATGCTGTAAAGCAAAGTGAACACTTGCTTAGAAAATATGTGTACTGGTCCATTTTCTTGCAGTATTTGTTTTAGGATCATCAACTTTAATGAGTGTTCATTAGGCTTTAAGACTATGCATTAAGGCCCTGATGCTGAGTTGGATTTACACCCACAAAACACTTGCATCTGCTTGCGTGTGAAGCCAGGTGAGGGGAGTGACAGTGTAACATAAGCTGATTACAGTAAGGGCGTGCTCATGCAAATGCAGCTGACGCAGACCAGCGTGGAGACGTAGATCCGCTGTCAGGAGCCACATCTTTTGCACCAACTAGAGAGCAGGTAGTTCTGATTGGCTGATTGCAAATTCATCTCTGAAGTTGATAGGTGATTTCTTCCTTGGTTATGCATATTTTAAAAATATTTTTTTTGCTACTTTCATTTATATGTTTTTCACTATCAATGTCTATGTGGGTGTAAGCTGATGTAAACCTGATGTAAACCTGGTGAATTTGCACCTGAAGTAGAAGTGAATGCATCTTGAGCTATAAGCAAAAATACCCTATTTTCAGGAGTTGATTGTTTGAGCATAACTTACACTAAACAACCCAACATCAGTCAAATAAAATGACTGTGTGTATTAAGCTGTATATATATTATATTTTTAACTACATCTTAATCCAGGTTCACCTTGAGTTATATCCAGTATAACTTGTTTTTTTTAATTTCAGCCCTGCCACAACCAAGATTAACACATATTGCACTTTTTAATTGCAACATGCTTTGCCACCCAATGAAAAAATCCAATATAATGTACTTTCCCCTTCACTGATAACATAACTTATTGACATTTAGATTGGGTAAGGAGACATAGGATGAGCCTAGCAAACATCTACATGAGTGCACCACAAGTATTCTTTGTAACAAAAGGCAGATCATTACAAAAATGTATGCTTATGCTTTCAATGGTACTATGTATGCATATAAGGGATATAAGGGATATTTACTAAAAGCAATGACTTATATGGTACAGAACATCTATGTACTGTATGTGCACTATTTGCCTATCCTACTTTTATTGGTCCACACAAACATATGTGCATGCAAACACTGGTCTGTCATCATCATGGTTTTTAAAGTGGGTCTCCAATGAATAAGTGTTGGACACATGAAACACATACCACTAAGCATAGCTTAGTGTATTGGGCATGTTTACAAGAGCATTCTTCCTATTATATTGCTTGATTCACTCTCCTTCACCTTACATATAGGTAATGACACTGTTGCAGCTGGCAGCCTTTATTTTAACTATTTTAATGAATGGTTTTAGATACTTAACATTTGTAATTGCATAGGGCAAAGTACTGAAATTAAATGACAAAATGCGAGGTAGCATATGGTCTGGTCATGTTGTGAAACTTAACAGCCCTGTGTAGTCATGTAAAATCAGGAAACCCTCCATGAATGTGCAATCTCCACACCCGTCAGCCTTGTCAAATATTTCTTTATGCATAATGTCATTTTTACAGGTATTATACGTACTGTCTGAAGCACATCACTGTACCATCATTCAATGTAAAATGTACTTCTCTGCTATGCACCACATACATTCCTGTGCATTTTTATAGAAATGATTGCATATTTCTCGAAAACCTAGAACTGCCCATTCCCGGTACTTTGAAGTAATTGTCTTCAAACTGCAATTATATTAAAGACAAAACCTGATGGACTTTGTCTTTAATAGAAGTGTCGATTTAAAAAATGACTTCAAAGCACTGGGAGTCGGAGGTTCTACGGAACCACTGCATAGTAAATATACTCCTAAATGTTTTACTCCCATTAGTTAATGCATACTACAGGAGATTATTAATGCAATGCACTCTGTTTAATGTGAAAAACTATCGCTGCGATTAAACAAATGCAATTCATATATTGCTGCAGAGCCCTCCTGGTGTTAATTTCTATGTGACTGAGCTGTAGCAATTTCAATTGTGTTTCCCCACCTCCTTAACCAAATTATTAAATTATTATATGGCTCTCATCATGTTGTAAAGAAGGGGCTGATTTTGCAGATACACAGAACAACATGACAAAATATAGAATGTTCCTACCTCCTGCCACAACAATTATAAATGTTCTATGAAGTGTGTCTGATTTCTTTTAGAAACTCTTAGCTTTGTCCTGGGAAGCGTAACTTCTGTAATGGGAATTAGGTTTTGATAGCTGATATGTGGCTTAATTAAAAGTCAAGCAAAGCATAACCAAGGTCTTTACATTAGAAAGAGACCTAGGGTTCTTAATTAGAAAGTGCTTGTCTTTACAAAAATAATCATTTAAAACCAAAACGTGGATTTATGTACTGTGAACACTTCAATTTTTAACTGCTAAGCTGGCATAATAACTAGTTTAGTTTCATTTCACCACTCAATTATCTGCTAACATACTGTACCTGTCCTACATCCTATGTCCTATACATTGGATGTAATGTACTTAGCATAGACATGCGCACAGGGCGTGCCGGATCTGCCAGTTACACACTTGGCACAGACTGCATAATCAGTTCCTCTCTAGAGCAGCATGACAGCCAGGGTGAGTGATGGGGTGGGGGGGGGCACTATAATGATGAGGGGTTAATGGTAATCATAGGAGGGGTTCATGAAGAATAGTGGACAGGAAATTAGGTTAATGGAGAATGCTAATGATGAAGTGAATAATGAAGGAGGCTTAATAATGGAGAATAAGGGGTTATTCCTGAATAATGGAGGATGATGGGTAAATGATTGTTTGATGGATGAATAAATTATTTCCATTAAAAAAAATCCTTTGGTGGACACATCTAAGTATCATAGAAACATAGAATTTGATGGCAGATAAGAATTACTTGTCCCATCTAGTCTGCTTATTTTTTAACCTATAAACCTATGGTAACCTCCAACCCTATTTAATCCTTATTTTCTTTTAAGAGTATTCTTGTCCTTCCCAAGCATGTTTAAAGTGCTCTACTGTATTAGCCCCTACCAACTTTGATGGGAGGCTATTCCACTTATCCACTACCCTTTCTGTGAAGTAGTTTTTCTTCAAATTTCCTCTGAACCTACTTCCCTCCAGTTTCAGTGTTAGTCCTCCTGTTCTAATATTTCTCTTCATTCGAAGAATGTTTAGAATATTTCCCTCCTGTAACTTGTTAAAAACCCTTTATGTATTTGTAAGCTTCTATCATGCCCTCTTTCATCCCGTTCCCTTCTCTGCTCCTAACTATACATATTAAAATATTTTAGTCCATCTGGGTAAGTTTTCTGCTGTAGACCATGTAATATTTTAGTTGTCCTTCTTTGTATAGACTCTAATGTATTTATATCCTTCTGGAGATATGGCTCATAGAACTGAACATAGTATTCTAGATGAGGCAGTACCAATGACCTATACAGTGGCATTATTAGTTATTTTTTCTGCTAATGATTCCTCTCCCTATGTAACCAAGCATCAGGCATTCCTTTGTCATTGCTTTGTTACATTACTTACCTGCCTTAAAGTAACCCGGAATAGGGACTGCAATATCCTATTTTTAGCCTTTGGGCTTTTGATACCCAAGTGCATGATGTTGCATTTGATGGCATTAAACTGTAATTGCCACTTTCTTGACCATTCCTCTAGTCTATTTAGATCATCAATCATTTGTTTTACCCCTCCTGGTGTGTCTATCCTGTTGCATATCTTAGTGTCATCTGCAAAAATGGCATACTATCCCTTTAATACCACTGGTCCAATTGCAGATCACTAGGGTATTCCACTAGTAACCTTTCCACTAGTAACCTTTCCACTGGTAACCTTTCCCTCCTGTGAATGCACTCCATTTACTACAACTCTATTTTCTATCAGTTAACCAAAATCTTATCCATTCAAAGTCCCTGGCCCCCAGCCCAGCCTGCCCCTGGTGGACAACTTGATGAGATTTTACTTTCAATAATACTATGTTATGCCCCATTCTTCTTAGATGTGGGAAAACTAAACATATTTAAGATGCATTGTAATATTGTACTTTCAGTGGTACGGGGGGGTGGTAAGGGGTGATAAAAAAAAAACAGCTCCCAGTTTGTTCCTCTTCTTTTATTTTATAATATTCCTTATACATGATGTAATTAGATATTTCTACTGACTAAGAGTGACTTACTACACTGAACAGATCAATAAGTATTTATCAGGTGGTAGTGGGAACAAGACAATGTTCTAGAACCTCGAGAGAGAGGTTACTCTAATAATATACACTTTTACTACAAAAAGTAAAGCGGAAAAAAGCAAACCTGTAAGATCTAGATTGGTTCAAGTTAATAATTTCTTGCATCACAACTTCTAAATTTCAATGGACATGGATGTCATGCCAAAGCTGAGTTTTGTTCACCAGAACATATATACAAACCATAACATCCGTGTGCAATATTCCTTACAGATATTCAAGGTAACAGAGCACACATGAACCTTGAAATATTGGACCCCTGTGCAAAACCTACTGCACTTATTTGTACATTGCAAAATGTTAATAGATGATAATGGAAACTACATGTGTTACTGTTTTATAGCCATTCCTTACAACAGTTGTGTGCATGTATTCCCTATTTTACAAACAAACATTAACATGTGCAACTGTGGGTGGGTTCCAAGAATCTGTGGTGTCCCCTGTTTGATAGATATGCAGTGCAAACTGTTAGGATAGGAACCACATCTTTTGGGGTCCCAGAACAATGGAACACTGGCATTTGGGACAACAGCTAAAAAGATTGAGCACCACTGGCTTAAGGAAAGAATGCACTTGTATTCATACTTCTTTAATAAACTGTTCACTTCATGGCAGCATTCAATGCTACACCCTTTATACTCTTCTCTTGCAAGCTCTGATGCTGAATCTCACATTTATCAGTTATTACAGCTTTTGAAATAACTTCAAATAAAGCATGGCTTTAAACAAATCTGTGTTTATCAAACACAACAGATCATTTTGCCTGTCTTTCAGGTTCTTAATTCAAATCCATTACAGCAATCACATCCACATAAATCCATCTGGAAAAAAGATAATGTAGCACAGACCAAAAACATCTTCTCTTATTTTCTTTATTTGGCAAAGCTGAATAGTTTAGAAAGTCCAGCAAACCTGTTTATTATTAAACTGCTCTCATTTTGCACAGAGGCAAACATTTATTATCTTGGTTGAAAAAAGTATTTTATAGTGTTTATAGTACAAAGTTATAGTTAATAAGTAAATATTATAAATATGCTATCTCATTTTAAAAATTGGAAAACTGTAGTGATTAATTTTTCTTCATTATCTTTTCTACAGCCAATCGAAGGATTGGATGATAGATCATTTCGCAAATCAGTGACTGAGTCAAGACCAGATCTAGAAAGTTATCAGTCTTCATTGGAGAAAGTTCTGTCTTGGCTTCTTTCAACTGAGGATATTTTACAATGTCAAGGGGCAATTTCTGACAATGTTGAAGAAGTAAAAGAACAGTTTCATACTCATGAGGTAAGTTAGCAGTGTGGGGAATTTCTTCAAAACAATGCTTTAATAAAGGTTTTCAAAAGTAGGTATATGTTAAAAAGATTTCCACATTATGTAATGTATTAAGTATATAATGAATCTATGGTATGTAAACTATTTTTCAAACAGAAAAACTAACCCCACTGCACTTTCAGACAGCCTTTATTATGTAATATATGGAGCACAGTATACACGCTAGCAGAAGTACTGTAATAGAATTTTATTTAATACAAATGCTTAGAAATTTACTAAATCAATATATTTAAAAGAAAACTTCATATTAATTGAAGTATGTGTCAACCTTCTGCTTTCCTGAGCTTCACTGACATATATACCTTAAAGAATTGGCTTTTACCAATATGATACTAGTCTGTCACTGATAAACTATTGGAATCCAGGCTACAGTCAAGAACTGGGAGAAGTGTGAAAGATATTCAAGATATGACAAAACATGGCTAAAGGTAATCTTATCCTAACAAACTCCAATCATGAAAGCAAGCAAGACTATGTGTTCCATCTGCAGCAATGACACAGACATAGAAATATAGTTAATTGGTGAATAATGTAGCAAAAGTATAAATCCCATATCCCACTTAGTAAAAAATAATAATAAAAAAAATTCTATCAATGTTTTATGATAATAGTACCTTAATTTACTAAGCTGGGACATGCTTCCAGCATGCTGTAAGAGAGAGAATTACAATTTTCTTTTTAACTGCTCTTAAGAAAAGAATGTTTCTGAAACTATTGTAAATGTACAACAGATTCAGCATTCTCTTATCTCCTACTTTATACTTTTAGCACCTACATTAGGTTGGAAATCAGCTTTATTTCCTGGCACATAATTATTCCGATATAAAATTTAACTATTCTCCACTACTGCTGTAAAAGTTTTCTTCGTTTTCAGGGCTTTATGATGGAATTAACATCTCATCAGGGAAATGTTGGAGAAGTTTTGCAAGCTGGAAGTCAACTATTAGCAGTCGGGAAACTTTCAGATGATGAAGAGAATGAAATCCAGGAACAGATGAATCTCCTCAATTCCCGTTGGGAAAGTCTCAGGTTGGAGAGTATGGAAAGGCAAAGCAAGTGAGTTATAGTTTGTTTTCACTCCATAATTGTGTTTCTTTCTTTGCTTGGTATATAAAGATAGTTCTCATATTCTTGAAAAATGTTATAAAGGTTTCTGGATAAAAATGTTTATTGCAGCATTCATCTGGATTGTACCATGCAAATAGAAGGCCATTGTCTTTTGTAAAATGTGTCAAATAACAGCATTCAGATCAAATATATGCACATCATCTGCAAATAGGATAACATGTTGGTGCAACTTGTTAGCTTGGGCGTTCTAGGGTAGGCAGGCAGTATTGTCACAAATGTAAAGACAATGAGGCCACCAGGTATACTTCACAGATTTCATAGAGCATATCAGTTGTTCTGTGACAGATACGGAGCATTTTCCGCGCACAAGCATTCATCATTTATATGAAGTGGACACCTCTGTACCCAACCACTGCCCCCTGAGAAAACCTGATAAAGCATTAGGCAAGGACAGCCTGCAGTAAAGATTTATTTACTGTATAGTTCAGTATTTTAGCTAAAATGATTTATTTGACAGCTTCTCTTTAAATGTAATTTTTTTGTGAAACATCCAGATTTTTGCTTACAGACTTTTCTAACTATCTACCAGTGGTTGTTTTAGGATGACTTTCAGAAACTTTGTATGAATTTACCATGTAGTTACTTAAACCTAATTGGAACATTTGAGCAACTCATGGTTCATCAAGTTATGTAACTCAACTATCCTAAACACAAGGGAAACAAACTACTTGGTGACCAACATTTAGCCATTTATCTACGTCCTGCTAACCGGCTCTTTATTCTAACTGGGCTACAGCAAGTGCAGATATGCAGCATGCTCTCACTGGGACAAAGCTGACAGGCGGCCTCTGATTCCAATTCTTTGACCAGGAATCACTAGATTGTGTTCCCCAGTAAGGAAGTAATGCTTCCAAATTGGTGTTGCTGTGGAATGGACACAATACCGGCTCATCCTCCAAGAGGTATTGCCAATATTAGGGGTGAGAGGGACCAGGTATATGTTGATCCCCTGTATCTGTCCTGCATTGTACTGGGTCTCATTGTGGCTGGGAACGTGGAACTCTTCCCACTACTCCAGTGAGGTTAGTCTGATAGCGAATTAGAATGAATGAGCTTCATTCTGATTAACTACCAAACTGTTCCTATACTACAGAGTAGCTGGAGGGGAATGCGTTACTATAATAGTAAGGGTGAGCATGTGTTGCAGGGTGGAGAGTGAGATGCGTGTGTTACTACTGTGGTGAGGGGGCTACATGTGTTGAAGAGGAGGGACATGGATAGCTGCCTATTTGATGCAACCAAACCCACTACATAGGTGTACCATGGTGGTCCACTGCTACTATGCAGCCATGCCCACACTTCTGTACCCATGGGGGCTTTTTAGAAATGTTGAGAGGTATGGTGTAACAGAGGTATGGCGTAACAGAGGTATGGCGTAACAGAGGTATGGCGTAACAGAGGTATGGCGTAACAGAGGTATGGCGTAACAGAGGTATGGCGTAACAGAGGTATGGCATATCTGTAAAACGGTACTTTCTCTTCCTTTAGCAATTATATGTATTTTCAGACAAATTATTTGTTTGTGTCCCCTTCAGATGAGTTCTATTTCCCAATGTGACCTTTGGAACAAAGGAAATATGCATTCCTGTATTAAAATAGTTAGAGAAACAACTATGGATATCTGTTATTTTTCCCTATTTTTGTCTGCTTTCCCTAATTAAAGCTTTAAAGAAATATATTTGTTACAATTTAATACCAAAAGGAAATCCTATCTATTTCATAGGAAAAAAACAATATATGTCTTGTTTGTGTGGACTATGTTACTCCCTTTATAACTGATGCATCCTTAAAAGTGAAATTTAGTCTGGTCATGAAAGGGTGAAAAACCTGAGACGGGGAATTAGTGGTACTATACTGAATAAAATGGATGCTCTAGAGGGTAAATGACAATGTGGTGGGTAATCTGCGCTTCCTGGGTGAGATCATGTAAATGCTGCCACTGAGTGAATATAGGGGAGGAGGGTAACTCCAACTCTGTCAATGGAATAAATATCACTATTAGAACACGCTAACCCAGTAATCTTATGTCATTGATCTATTCTGATTTCTTTTGTTTTGTTTTTGATATTGCATCTGAAGCTGCACCATCTTGTCAAGTTTATTAATACCAATTATTCATCACTGTGTCCTCGTATATATTTCTTAAACCTTTCTTATTGTTACTCGTACACTGATACTTATAATATAGACATCTTGCATCTTTAGTCATCACTGTTTTATTTACTCTAAAGGATAATTCTACCCTTTAATGAAATGTTTTACAAAATAGCTCTTTGCTCATCGTACCTCCTCTGGGTGCCCATTCACTGTGTCAAGATTTGTGGAAAGGCCGTAGCACACTTTTTGGCTTACATGTCATTATAGTTATTTTGAAGTGTTCTAGTCAGGAAGTGGTCTGCGGCTACCATTATCTTCAGAGAGGCAATGAGGTTGACTCTTACGCAGAGAGAGGCATGACCCCACCCAGTACAAGACCCAAGGCCCTCCCTGGAACCTAACGTGAGTATGGGAGACACGCAATGCAGCCATAATGATTAAAGTTAAAATTCATCTACTTAGCCCATTGCCTGCCAAGGCTAAGCGGATGTAAGTGTGCCGACTACATGAGAAAAGCAGTTAAGGCATTAAAACCGTTGATAACATATAACAGAAAAAAAAGATTAGGTCTGGTTATAAGCAGAGAAACAACTGTCATCTCAGTCTAGTTAATTCCTAACACCATGGCACTGTATCACAAAGCATTTTCTTTTTGTATTTCGGAGTATTAAATCTATCCTCTCAACTGGAAATTTGCTAAAGAGTGGCAGCTTATAGCTCCTTTATTTTGGAAAATTAGGCTCCGTTAAACATAAAAGAGCAATTGCATGTTAAGCCATCATTTCTTGTTATTTTCTACTGCAAGCAAAGGATTCATTATGAAAACTAACTGCAGTTTGTATTACAAAAAGTGTAACATAAAAAAAAAATCGTCACTGAAACGAAGATAACTGAAGTGGAGCTTATATTTTAAAATGGCAAATTAAATTGTTCATGATTAACATATTGTTCTGTTTAGAGTGAATTTTTTAATTTCTGCTGAATTCTTGGTCTAAACATTACAATTAAAAACACCATATACTTTATCAGGTCAGTAAATAGTAGAAAAGCAGTCGTTATCTCCATAGGCCCTCGCAATCCTGGAGAAAACCTGGGTTATTTTCACACTTTGCTTTACATGAGCTTGGATGTGCTATTGTAATATTCAAGCCATGTTCACAGTTGCTAGGATGTGAAACCTAGGGATCAGGTAGCCAGCTTAAGCTGGGTACACACTACAGGTTTTTCGTCCAATAATTGGACAAATCAGCCGACATCCGACTGTTTGATCAGATATCGTGTAGTGTGTATACTTACACAATAATCTAAAGTCGCCCCAAAGTGCCGATCATCGTGCCGTTTGGTTGTTCGTACTGTTTAATTTTTGCTGACCAATCACATTCCAATCCTACAGTGTGTATGAATTCACCCGACTATCGGCCAATAATGTATCTCAGAGTGACAGGTCTCAGTCTGCCTGCTGCTGATCTTGTCATGATCCACGGTCTCTGTCAACTGTCTGCGGCTGTTTTTCTTTAGAGAAGAGACTGATATGGATGGTACGGGCTGCTCCCCCCTCTCTCACCCTGCACATGTAGTCTTAACCCTCTGTGTGCTGGCTGGAACGGATAAGATTAGTGCAACATGACAAGATTAGAGCAGCGTCCATCCGTTCCTGGGGTTAAACTTCAGCTGCCGGAGATAAAGCTGTCACACAGAATTTACGGCCTGTTTACAGTTCGGCACTTAACACAGTGCTGTGTCAAGACAGGCTGCCCAATACAATTGCCGGGCTCCGCTGAACATCTCTCAATGAATTGAGACCTGAGCTGTCACTTGCCTTTTATGGACTACCTTGCAGCCAATAATTTTGACAGACGAAGAGCAGAGATCTGATGAAAATCGTGTATAGTGTGTACACGTCAATCGGTATGCTGATCGGGATTTTTTTAATTTATTCTGTCATTGGTATATCGTTAATCATTTACTTCAATGTAGTGTGTACCCAGCTTTAGCAATGGCAGCCCTACACAGTAATAACACCACTAAAAGTGTAAGAAGATACAGACTTTTTACCAGCAGGGGGCTGTGCGGTGATTAAAAATTCACTTTGTAATACCAAGAGGTATTACATCATACTGTCACATTATTTTTTTAAACTGGACAGTTCTGATTTCAGCAGTAATTTTTTTAAGTGTAATGAGGGCAAGGCCACAATTGTGGGCAACATTTTTGAATTTTTAGCATGACCTTGGTTTGTCAGATTCATGGCTTCAAGTGTCAAAATTTAATTTTTTTCTTGCCATTTTGTGAGGCATGGTACATTGTATTTCAAAGTGTTAATATTGAAAAAATCTTTGTTACACATTATGCTATATTCTATAATGTAAATGAAATTGCATCAGCACGATCCAAACACAGAACTACAGAGAATCAAATAACTTGTACTTTTTGCTTACAAAATCTAATGGCCTGTTACTCATAGCTGCTTACTCTCCCAGACATTCCGGGAGACTTCCGAATTTCTCTGAGTTCTCCCGGACTCATGGGAGAGCAGGGCAACCTCTCTCCCGGGAGAGAAGTGGGTTGGAGCGGGGCTTAGTGATGCGATTCATAGTGAATCGAATCATCATGGCCCGTTACCTGCTATGATAGGCTGAAAAGTTTCATTGAGGGGGCGGGACCTTATGGCGTGATTCATGTGGCCACGGCAGCAAAATCTCCTCTCCTGGAGGGAAGATCTCAGAAGTTGACAAGTATGCTTGTATCAAGTTTCAAGATTACAATCATGAAATACAAGCACAAAGAAAGAATGATACACTCACAAACTATGTATAAGAAAAAGATTTAATAATTAATATGACAATTAAAATACTTAGCTTCGACAGGTTGTTAGACACACACGTAATTCCCCGGATTTTCAGCATGGAGACCCCACATTCAAGTTGAATTATGCATCCTAGAATACTTTGATGGAGGAGATCTGGCACAGCCTTCCTGACTCACCAGCGGGGTCTAAAGAAGGTCTGAACTATGCCATCTTATATTATCCTTTCCCTTACACTATAGTGAATGCTGATGCAATATGGACAGTTGATGACAGTATCATTCTGAGTAAAACAGCTAAGTTTGCACACTGAGCAATTATATCCATATCTTGCTTAACAACAAACATTACAACAAATACTTAAGAATACGCAAATACTCTCTGTCTGTTGTAAAACCAACATCACCTTAAGTTGGTAAATACCCATTGTCTGAGCTGAGTTGAAGGACATTGTCCACTATACTAGGTTTAGGGAAAACATGGCCATAAAAGACAAGTAAATAATGTGATGAAACATCACAGACTTATCTGTTCATAAAGAGACACATAGAAATCAATGATAGACTCCATCTTGCTTCATAATTAAAGGAAAATAATACCATACTGCTACATATGCTGTTACTTGATTAAACCATGCAATAAAGGACACCAGCATATAGTGCATAGTGTTATTATTTAAAAGGAATAACTTAATTGGCTTGGGATTTGCTACAATACATTGTGAAGCCTATAAAATAAGCCAAATAACAATAAAAGTAGACTATGGATCATTACACAAATTTACGTTTAAAAGGTAGAATTTATAGTTAAAAATAAATTATAACTTTTTTGCTGCATGCATATTATTAAATAAGATCACCATTATCTACAGCTTTTAAAATCAGTTCATGTGTAATAAAATACTATTTGGACAAATTAATCTTTTTATGTTCCAGCCCATAAGCAAAAACAATTCACTGCAGTTAATTGAATCACCCTAAATAATAAGTTAATTAATAGATATGATGGACATTTCATGTGTCATGTTTATTAACCTTTGGATTTAACTGTGCACGTCTTGTTACAATGATTTATTCAACTTTTACTGTGAATTGACTATTAGACCAAGTGTTTTCACCTTGTTAGTTTCCAGTCATTGTGACAAAAGGTGCAATTAGCTTTAATTGGCAGCCGATTTCACATGAAAATTCATTTCTATTATTTCAATGTGCCTTGGCTTTTCTTCCCTAATAAAAGTGAACATTGTTCCTTTATAAAGTTGTGTTCAAGAAAATACTATATTTGTTGCAATCCTTTTATAGTTAGAATATTATCTATTTAAATGCTAAATATCAACACAGTTTGTGCTAACCTGTATTATAATGAACAATTATTTCTAAAATAATTTTTAGAAAAGTTTTTAAAATAGTCTTTAGTGTTAGCAGAGTTGTTAAAAAAATGCCTAACATTTTTAATTTTAAGATACAGGCCGTACAGATCTCCAATGTTTGACAGAATTTGTGTCTAAGATATGAAAACATTCTTATATAACACTTATTCCAATCTCCCATTCAAATAAAATAAAACACAGATGGAATTAATATATATATATATATATATATATATATATATATATATATATATATATATATATATATGCTGTGACTTCAACTTCATGATGTTATAGAAGGGCTAAACTATCTTAAAGTCAACTCAGATTTTTGTATGTACCATAAATATTTTCTGCCAATGTTAAATATACATCTATAGTAAATATTCCTTGTGGAATATATTGCATTCTTACTCATGTTATTCAAAAGGTGCCAGATAAAACTAGGATGTAAAGAAAAAGTAAATTGCACCCAGTCTTGTTGTTGGAAAATGTTAAATGATGTGTCAGTACCGGCTTACGGATGCCATGTGCTCTACAATTGTAAATACAGTTACAGTTGTTCTATCCGTGACATGTAGTTTATGGCTCTCGAGAAGTTGCGATACATTTCTATACAACTAATCTTTACCAATTTCTTTTCTTATAGTCTGCCATTCATACACACAGATAGCAGTTATCAGGGATTGTACAGCAGTTTTGTTATAGCAGTATTTGCAGTTTAAAGTGTATTCTATAGCAAATAATAGAAACTCTATAATAAAGGAAACCTATAACTCAAAAATAGTACATTCAGATTTATATAACAAAGTATATTTATGTTCTGTCCACTTCTAATAATAGACTATTAAAGGTCAATTCAGAATTTTGCTTACAGATGCTTAGGTTAAATATTGACTCAGTTAAGCTGGCCACACTCTGCAATCTCAGTAGTAATACAGATTAACTAGTCCAGTATTGAAGTGTGGGTCACCTCAAAAATAGATGGATAACAATGCGATCAATGGTATCATTTTTGAACATTCAGAAGTGTTAACCACTTAGCCACCGTGGAGCCCGTACCTTTATCTCTCGATAAAGGTTTAATGGCACTACAGTCATAGCCAAAAGTTTTGAAAATGACACAAGTATTGGTTTTCCCAAAGTTTGCTGCTTCAGTGTTTTTAAACTTTTTTGTCAGATGTTGCTATGGTATACTGAGGTAAAATTACAAGCATTTTATAAGTGTCAAAGGCTTTTATTGATAATTACATTAAGTTTATGCAAACAGTTAATATTTGCAGTGTGGACCCTTGTTTTTGAAGACCTCTGTAATTTGTCCTGGCATGCTGTCAATCAACTTCTGGACCACACACTGACTGATGGCCGCCCATTCTTGCCTAATCAATGCTTGGAGTTTGTCAGAATTTGTGGGTTTTTGTTTGTCCACCCGCTTCTTGAGGATTGACCACAAGTTCTCAATGGGATTATGGTCTGGGGAGTGTCTTGGCTATGGACCCAAAATTTTGATGTTTTGATCCCCAAGCTACTTAGTTATCACTTTTTGCCTCATGGAAAGGGATCCATCATGATGGAAAAGGTTTTGTTCGTCACCAAACTGTTCTTGGATGGTAGGGACAAGTTGATCTTGGAGGATGTTTTGGTACCATTTTTTATTCATGACTGTGTTCAAAATTGTTACTGAGTCCACTCCCTTGGTTGAGAAGCATCCCCACACATGAATGATCTCAAGATGCTTTACTGTTGGCATGACACAGGACTGATGGTAGCGCTCACCTTTCCTTCTCCGGACAAGCGTTTTTCCAGATGCCACAAACAATCTGAAATGGGATTCATCTGAGAAAATGACTTTACCCCAGTCCTCAGCAGTCCAATCCCTGTACCTTTGAAGACGATCAGTCTATCCCTGATGTTTTTCCTGGAAAGAACTTGAAGTGGCTTCTTTGCTGGCCTTCTTTACACCCGGTCATCCTCCAAAAGTCTTGGCCTTACTGTGCATGCAGATGTACTCACACCTACCTGCTGCCATTTCTGAGCAAGCTCTGCACTGGTGGTGCCCCGATCCCACAGCTGAATCAACTTTAGGAGACGGTCCTGGTGCTTGCTGGGCGTTCTTGGGTGCCCTGAAGCATTCTTCACAACTATTTAATCTCTCTCCCTGAAGTTCCTGATGATCCAATAAATGGTTGATTTAGGTGCAATTTTACTAGCAGAAATATACTTGCCTGGGAAGTCCTTTTTGTGCAAAGCAATGATGACTGTATTTGTTTCCTTGCAGCTAGCCATGGTTAACAGAGGAAGAACAATGATTTAAAGCTTCCAATCTGGTATTCTAACTCAATCAGCATGACAGAGTGATCTCCAGCCTTGTCCTCGTCAACACTCTCACCTGTGTTAACGAGAAAACCACTGACCTGATGTCAGCTGGTCCTTTTATGGCAGGGCTGAAATGCAATGGAAATGTTGTTTTTGGGATACAGTTCATTGTCATGGCAAACAGGGACTTTGAAATTAATTGCAATTCATCTGATCACTCTTCATGATTTTCTGGAGTATATGCAAATTGCCATCATAAAAACTGAGGCAGCAGACTTTGTGAAAAATAATATTTGTGTCATTCTCAAAACTTTTGGCCATGACTGTATATGCTCTCTGCGGATCTAATGGTCCATATCAGCTGATGCCTGAGAGCAGCTATGAAGTAATGGTATTCAGATAGTGATGGTGGTCCTAAAATAGAGGCCCCCAGGTCTTTACATTTCAGTGGTAGGCTATGATTAGTGGGGCTGTGGGTCCTGGGTGGAGTTCTCATTCAAATATAGGATTTATTATATTCAGTAAAGGCTATGGAGCTTCTACAAAAATATACTGTAATATTTGTAGACAGGTTTTCATATTGTATTGCTTTGCATTCTAGATGCTATATTTAGCCCACACCCCCTGCAGTGGATGTATTCTATAACTGAATGAGCCCTAAGATGACTCAGAAAGGAATATAGATGTGTTAAAAATTTCCACTAATGAAACTTGTAATACATTTTTTGCTATTTATGAATGCATTTTTTACCATCATAAAGAACAATATGATAATGTAGTAGATATAATTGTGGTGGCAACTTGTTAATAGCCCTGTTTGATATGTCACTTTGAAAGCAACAAAATGATAGATTTCAATCTTGTTATGACAATTTAAATAAAGCAATACTCTTTTTTTTTTTTTGCAAATTTATTTATCAGATTGCCAGTGGGAAGCTGATTTATATATACTGATAATCTAATGTGCTAAGTGTTGACAAAAAATACTGCAAATATTTTTATGCTTAGCTTGTTTAAGTTTATGTACAAACACATTTTGAATTTAATTCACATAATTCCTACACCATGATTTGGATGATTGTATGATTTGCTGATCATATCTACTTGCAGCCTCCTCCCGATTCAGCAGTGACTGGCAGCTCACTACATTGGAGGCACAGTGATTGACATAGTCAGTGATGTAAGGGCAAGAGTGAAAGAATGACCCTACTCATATCTGTCTCCACCCTATAGTATTTGCAGATAAAAGTGCAGGTGACTAGGAAAGCTACTACAACTAGCTTGTGACTAGAGAGCTGAGGAAGAGGCCATAGTGCCACTACTAAAATAGTACCACTTGATACAAGGTTCTCTTCATTGTACCGACCTTGTCTACAACACTGCCTATGATGCTCCTTTGTCACCATGTTGGCAACATAGTAATTTTGTCAATGCTGGCTGTCCTGAGTTTTCAAAGCATGATACATGTCTGTGCTGAGACACAATTCCCAACTGCTGACAGTTGCAGTGCAAAAAAGCCTTTTGGACACTTTCCTACAGGTAAGGGGTCCCATTCCCCTCATGCCCTGAAGCCATAAGGCCCCTTATGGGGCAAGGGTCTTCAGGACCACCTTTGCCACAAGGATCTGGCGGTCCACTTTTACAAGGTTAGACAAAGCTCCCCCTGGAGGACTTGTTCTTCAGCTCCTCCCATAAGGAGTAAACCTCTGACAACAAGGGGATGGGTAGCCCATTAATGTCTATACTCAAACCCAACTAGTATAAAGAAATACTAAAACAAATTGAATTTGTGCAAAAAAGTGTTAAGTGTCTTAAGTGATTGTTTGTTTTATAAAATAAAAAATTGGCCATATGCCCTGACCCAGGGGTTAGTAGGGGTTAAAAAAAAATTCCGGTGCTGCCAAAACTCTAGTACCAAAAATAAAATGTGATGCAAGGACAATGAGTGCATTGTGCTAGTGTTTTACTCTGTGCAAAGGTTGAGGGACAAACCATCTCCACCCACGCATTATCAGATCACCGCCGGGTCCTGTCCCCCTAAGACACAGACACCTCGGGCTACAAACACCAACAGGCCAGGAAGACTCGCCCTTTCAGGGCATTCTAATTCCACCCCTACTAGGGCAGGTACTACACTTGATGTTGGCTAGGAGACCATGAAACAATGCTGCTGACAGACTGTTATCAATGCTACAATACTCAGCATAGAAACGAGTCTTCTGCTTAGCATGCAAATTGATTCAAAGTTAACCTCACCTAAAGAATGAAGAGAGTTTGGGAGAAAATAAATGGACCAGACTTCTAATAAAGCTGCATGATAGCTATTTGAGTTGATAAACCAAGCTCTATTCACTTAGTTTGAGTGCATGGCAGCCTGTATGTGGGGTCAATTCTGTCTGAACACTGGCCCGTGTCTCCCTCTGAAAATCAAGTGACCTGAGGGAGCATTGACTCAAATAATTTATGTGCAAGTTTGTTCTGAATTGGGGATGCTTAACATCCTAAACAGCTTTCCTCATCATTTCAATATACATTTTATACCAAATGATAATTGCAAAGTATATGTTCCCACTATAAAAAAAGGAAGGACAGTGAGATGTCTGGATGACTGAGCATCTTAGGTGATATATATATATCAGGATTGATGATAGCGTATTGTCTATGTTTGCCTTGGAGGTGCATTTTCCCATGCAAATGTCAAAAAATTATCAGAAACAATGAAAGTAAAGCAATCTAAATACATTACCTGGACACAACACCAAAATTGTTGATGCCTCAAGGACATCTGCCCATTTAGTGGAGCTGTTGCCAAATATATTTGCCCCCATGTACAATTAAAGAGGATTCACCCCCCCCCCCCACCCATTACTCAAAGATAAGAGTCAGCTCTTACTGCAGTCATGATGCTAGAGGACTACAGTCAATCCGTAGCTCTACAGCAGAGCTCTGTTCGAGTTGTTCCATAAAACTGTTGAGAGCGATGGATGGTTTTGCAGTATACTGTTTTTGCCTGCAATGTTATTTAACAACTCTCCTAAAGGTGAATTATTCCTTTAGAACAAATCATGTGTGCACTATTTTTGTTTCTGCAGTTACTACACGTTTTGGTTAAGTACATATTCGGGATTAATGGCATAAATTAAATATGCATTATTTACACACACAGATTAATGTCATTGGCCAATTCAAATTCAAACAAGTAATTTACAGATTAACATAATCCTTTGTCCTGAGCTGTGATGGATACACTTGATTGTGCAGGGACTAATGTGAATGGTTCTATACAATAGCAGTGTGCCCAAGAAGACAGCCTCACCATCTGCAACAATGTAAAGTGCTTTGAGCCCTATTTGGAGAAAGAACCTATATAAATATCATCTTCTTTCTTCTTTCTTCTTTCTTCTTCTTTCTTCTTCTTTCTACTTCTTCTTCTCCTCTCAAGATTAACTAAGGAGAAGATCCACTTTCACAATGAGTGTTCTTGCACTGTATGATATACAATGGTACTTGACAAGTGCAACTAATGTTGGTTGTCAGTGTTGGTAAAAGGCACCAGCGGGCACCAGTGTATTTCTCAGAAAGTTTGGAATAGTGTGGATGGGAGATACAGTGGTCAGTGGCGCACGCAGGGGGGGTTTCTGAGTCTCTAGAAACCCCCCTGCGCTAACTAAGTGGCCACTGTCCTATACAGCAGCCGCGGCGCTGTCAAAGAAGCGTCCGCGGCGGTGCTGTATCGTATACATCACCGCCGCGGACGCTTCTTAGACAGCGCCGCGGCTGCTGTATAGGACAGCGCTGGAGAAACGGAGCATGCGCAGCAGCTCTCTCTCGTGTTTTGTTTTTTTTTGTTTTTTGGATCTGCGGGGAGAAACCCCCCCCCCTGACAATCCTCCGTGCGCCCCTGGTGGTGATGATGATCACCCTCTTTCACTTTTTGTGGCAGTTTCTGTTTCTTGTATTGGATTAATCTTTATTGTTCCACTTGGTTAACTGCTGTTAACTGACGCATTTTAAAAATGTATACTTAATATGGTGTTTCTGTCACAACTGTACTTGCATCTTTTACTTAAATGAAACTCTAAATCTAAGGCTTTCAGTTTCTGAAGTGACATTATGTAATGAGTAAACATCCATGGAGTACTACACCAAAGTTTACCTATAATAAGATTAGGCACACACACTTATTTAGTCATTGTGCCATTTTAGTAGATAAATAACTTAATCTATCTTTATTACCACATATGCTCTCTTTTCCCAAATGGAGATGTGCTGTGTTTTTATGTATATAATTTTGTTTTACAAGTATCTATTATCCAGCTGAAAGATGCAGTCAGACATTGCATTTTAAGTGTGTATACTTTCACAACAGATGGATTACAAATTGTATGCATGTTAGGGATGGTGTAGGCAAGATTGTTTCTTTTGTAGGTTTAACAAAAACTCTTTCAATGTTAAAAAAAAGTTAAATATGTTTTACTATTCACTCAACAAAAACGCAAGTATGTCCATTGTGAGATATACATTCCAGTGTAACAGTGTTTTAAAACGTAAACCCAGGATGATCAGTTAATTTTACAGGGAAATATTTAAAGTGGTGTGATGGATAATATTAGAAGATGAAAGGTAACATATTCTATTTGATGTGTGCTTTGCCAAACAATCAGAATCTAATTACATTACTCACTGTCCTCAGCAACATCACCCCTTCATACATCTCAAACCTCTTCTCAAAATACTATACCTCATGCCTTCTTAGAGCTGACCTGCACTTCAACTCATGTCTTAAAGCCAGTTCTCACTCCCACCTACAAGGTCTTTCTCATGCCAATACCCCCTCATGGAATGCCCTACCATGCTTCATCAGACTTACCCAGCCTTCAAATCTTTAAACGCTCTTTGAAAACCTATATCTATAGTAGAGTCTACCATACTCGCACTTATACTCACACCGGTTCACCATCACTGTTGTCCCAATCTCCACTCTGAGCCATACATACTCCTTTTTTCTTAGTTTTGCTCTTTTCCTACTAGATTATAAATTCTCTCAGAAACAGGGCCAGAGGTGGAACTAGCGAGCTGTGTGCAGGGAGGCGGCGAGTAGCGAACCAGGGCCTCCGACCCTCTGCATCTGCCATGCAGCAGGCCCCATTAACTCCATTGTCTCGGTGCAAGGCACCTGTCACACCAATGGTAGTTCCGCCATTGAACAGGTCCCTCTCTACCCTTTGTTTTCTAGTCTGCTTTTTTTTCCCTGTCTTTTCTACCTTGTATTTACCTTTTATATGCATGCTTGTCTTCACCACTGTCCACATCTACAGAGCACTGGGCACCTTACAAATCAAAGACAAATATAAGTGGTGAGTTAATATGTGGAGCATCAATTTAGGCAAAGCATTACCTATTTATTAAGTGGTAACAAACTAATACTACAATGATTATTTTATTACAAATTCAGCATGGTTTAAACTTTGTCACTTGGCTACTATGATGCCTGAAATCCTATCTTTTAAACATTCTGCACACCAAGAAACACACTGTCTTATTTGTTGGGGTAAATTTATCTGACATCACTTATCAGGCTCTTAGGGTTCAGTGTCACTGAGCAACCATATTTGTAACATCACTGGTAGTACTAAGCGATATGTGTCAAACCCTTTTTTCAGTTGAACACATTTCTTTCACAGTATTTTACCCCTTAGTGTCTGCTTTACAGAATGCCAAAATAAGTTTACACTTTAAATATTGTGGTATAGAGACATCTCATGAGGCCTTCTACTACAACTACTCTTCTCTTCAACCTTTTAAGCTGAGTACGAAGTTAGCACTGGTCCAATAGACTTGCACTGTGATTCTGACACTACCTTGTCCATTTCTCTGCTCATGTCATGCACCATTTGCAGTGTTCATCTTTACAAAGTAAAAAAAAGTTCTAAAACAGAGTATTTAAAACAATATTAGTAAATGATATAGAAAAAATGGAAACAGGACATATGCAACAGGTCAGACATGATGTCCTTGCAGCCTTGCATGCACGATAGGTTCTGTTTATATCAATCTGTCAGCCACTAGATAATTTGGCAGGTTTATATATTCTCTGTTACCAGTTTGAAGGGTACTGATCCCAGATGAACAAGGCATGTCAGATAGGCTCACGGTTGATTGAGCAGGATGTGGCAGTTTAGCATTAGTCCTTTTCTGTGCTGTGGCTTAAGGCAAAGTGATTTTGCGTGGGGATTCTCTTATATACTCTGGCATCTTCACTGAACAAGTAGCAACCTGTCTGTAAGGCTACACAGCAAAAAAAAAATAACAATATATATCGTGATGTATTTTGTTTAACTCTTTGCTTACTGCACTTCATGTGGGGTTATGGATGTAAAATTGATATTAAATTGTGTCTAGTTGTGGTTGAGGGTGCACAAGATGCACCCTCAGCCACAACTAATGTCTACCTTTATTTCTAATAAGACACTGGCATGATAAAGAGTGGATCATTTATCACCATTGCACAAAGTGTAGTAATAAATACCAACTAGTGTGCCATTTTGCTTTCGTTAGTTAATCTTGTACAAGATCTATTGACGCTAATAGGTGGCTGGTTGCTAATTGTTCACTCTCTTGCACCATGTAATTTGTGCCTAACCTCACGAGTAATTCCACACAATGGTGTTACTCATTGGTTGCAACCAGGAAAAAAGTGTTTAGTTAAAGAAACTGATGAGGAGACAGTGATCCCCAAAGCATAGTACTCTTACCTTGGGATATGCTAATAAATATTGGGAAACATCATTTTTCTTCCATAAGTACCCTTTGTTGGAAGTGTTCCTTAATGTTAAGGTGTTGGTGCTTTGCCGCAAGTCTTTGTTCCATCACTTCTCTTCTATTTTGTGACAACAAATGAATATTGCTTGACTTGGCTCATTTATACCAACATTCGTATGCCAATAACAATAGTAATTTTTTACAGAAAACGTAGAAAAAGAAATATGTTCTTTGTTTGCATTCAGGTGAAAAGGTAGGGAATATTGTAATTCCATTTAAATAAATATGCTAGGATGAATTACTCAATTATCTTACATAAATTACCCCATTTACATTGTGACATTCCACTGACATCAATGTATCTTAAAATCATGGCACTCCCAAAGATTTGCACAATTTGGGAAAGAAATGTTAGGTTTTTTTTTCCAGTTTTTAGTCAAACACCAGCATGTGATGTTTACATGGTCCACAAAATGTGGCAAAATACATATTTAACTGAATTCACTGTTTCTAGTCATACCTGTGTTATTATTATACATGTGTAGTAATTCGTTTTTTATTATTTTCATATATTTGTTTATTACTGATTTGCATTCTGATACTTAATCTAGCAGTCACCACCTTTTAACATGTCTTGTTATTATACACAACAAGTTGGTAAATTAATTTGCACGTCCCAGATATAAATTCAGAGTTTGTAGAATCTAGTTTATAAAACACTGAGTTTGGTTAACTCAATGACATGCACAGTGGTTTAAATGACCAACTTCTTTGGCAAAGATAAATCTCCAGTCTTCTTGGAGAAAGTTCAGGGACATGTCAATAACATGAAGTCAGCTCATAGTCGAAAGGGGAGAAGACTGTGTGTTACTGATTCTTCTGTATTGTTTTAATCTAGAGATGCTCAGGATCGGTTCTCCAAGAACCGAGCCCACCTGAACTTAGCAGTTCCGAGTCCCGAGCCGAGTTGACTCAGTACTTTTGCACGCCCTCGGAATTGAAAATGAGGCAAAACGTCATTGTTAGGTCGACGGATCTTGCAAGTTTTGGATTCTATAAGTACTGTGCTCCACGGTGATCCAGCGCCATTTCATAGAGAGACACAAAAGAGGTAGCATGGTTCTTGGCAGTCTCTAGTGCAGTTGGGCAGCGTCAAAGCTAGAAAAGAAAGATGAGGGGTAGCAGTGTTCTTCAAAGTCTCCAGTGACATTCTACTGAGTTATAGCTCACACAGAAATAGGAGAGCTCCATTGCTAATTGTCATTACTGAAATAGAAATAATAGGGCTGTCAGTCTTGTTCTAAATCTGCAGTCACATTGTACTGTGTTATCAAAATGGATTCACAGCAGTACACAGAAGACCAGGAGCACCAAGCAGCTGCTGGCACCAGTCATGATGATAGTAATCCCTCTACGTCATCTGCTAAAGCCTATGTTAAAGTGCATAGTGTTTTTAAGTCAGAGTTAACTGCAGAAAAAAATAAAATTGTCAACATGCCATTCTACACACACAGTGGCAAGGAAAGAATGAGGCCTTCGCCTCTCTCTATGAATGCTAGTTCTGCAACTGTCACTGAGGCATCTTCTTGTAAAGTCAGTCGTGACCAAGCAAGACCTTGTCATTCTGACTCCAAAAGTGGTGTCCAAATACTTTTATGTGTAAAAGCCGAGCTGAAAGAAAACAGTAAGACATTAGAGGAAAATGTATGTTCAGATTCAAAAATGACACAAATACCTGAGAAGAGTCTATCCACGAGTGCTATGTGTAAGCCATGTAAGTTATGTATAATGCGGTAATTCGCCTTCACCAGCAGAAACTGCAGCAGCATGTACCCAAGAACGTCACATTTTTCAGAGGCAGGCTACTTTGTGTATCACTGGCTTCACTAAAAGGCATGCAGCTGACAATCTGTTAGAAAAAGTAAGGGATGTCATTGCAACATGGCTTATCCCACTTGGACTCTCCTCAGGATATGCCATTTCTGATAATGCCACCAATATTGTGAGAATATTACAGCCGGGTGAATGCCACATTCTCTGTTTTGCTCCCACAATCAACTTGGTGGTGCAGAGCTTTTTAAAAAATGACATTCGTGCAGGAGATGCTGTCTGTGGGCCATAAAATATCTGGACATTTTCGGCATTTGCAACAGCATGTAGGAGATTGCAGCAGCTACAAGAGCAATTTAATTTGCTCTGCCACCAACTGAAGCAAGAGGTGGTAACAAGTTGGAATTACACCCTGTATATGCTTCTGTGGATGGAGAAACAGCGAAAAGCCATCCACGATTACTCCACAAGTGATTACATTGGGAAAGGAGGGGAGATATATTTTACTCAAGTGCAGTGGAAAATACTTTCCGTGTTGTGCAAGGTGCGGAAACCATTCAAAGTAGTCACCTCTGAAGTGAGTTAAGACACAGCTAGCTTGGGCCAAGTGATTCCCTTAATTAAACTTTTGGAAAAGCAGTTGAGAAACTGAAGGAGAAGATTAAATAAAGCAATTACGCTTAGTATGTCGGACTTGTAGATCAATTACTTTATTCGCTTCGCCAGGATCCAAGAGTTATCAAAATTTGAGATAGGATCACTACATTTTGGCGACTGTGCTTGATCCTAGGTTTAAGATCTATGTCTTCTCTTTGTTTCCAACTAACCCAGATCTGAAGAGATTCAAGGAGCTACTGATGAACAAGATGACAGCTCAAGTGTTATTTGACAGGGTGGCATCTCCTCCTTCAGTTTCACAGTCAACTGCTGCTAGGAAAAAACTTAGATTTCCCAAGAGACCCAGGGTTGATGCAGATGACACAGCACAACATTTTGACATCTGGTCTGGTCTAAAAGAATTGACCAAAGGACATGACACCTTTGCCGTAACTCCACCTGATCCTACTATCAACATGCAAATGATGGTGAAGGATTATTTTAACGACAGCATAGAAATAAACACATCAGACAGTCCCTTTACATACTGGGAGGAAAAAAAGGAAATTTGGAGATCCAAGTACCAACTCTATTTGCACTGCCTAAGCTGCCCACCCTCCAGTGTGTACTCGGAAAAAGTTTTCAGCACAACCGGGAACCTTGTCAGCGAAAGGCGTAGGAGGCTACTTCCTCAAACTGTGGAAAAGGTGATGTTCATAAAAATTAACTACAATTTCCACGAGGAAGGCCTTTCCCAACAATTACATCAAAATACAGAGACTTCTGTAATGGTGGATTCCAGTGGTGATTAATTAATAATGTGTGAGGATGAGAATGAGACTGAGGATGATGATAACAGCATCTTGCCACAGTAGAGTTCATTAACAGCACTGTTACCTTAGGTGTTTAAAGCCCATTGTTAGCTTGTTTTGTGGGGTCTCAAACAATCCAAGCACATCAGCCTCAAAAGTGGCACTCGTTGTCGCTGAAGTGATTGGTTTGTTAAAGTGTGCATGTCCTTTTTAAGATTCATCATAAGGGTAGGTTGGAGGGCCCACGACAATTCCATCTTGCACCACTTTCCCTTTCAGCTACCGCTGTGTGCCACTGTTACCTACATGTGCTATATACTGTTGTGTGCTTTGCAAAAATCAAAGACACCCATTGATGATGCAGGTGAGTCAGCACAACATTTTGACATTTTGGTCTTGTCTACTGTAAAAGAATTAGTGACACCTCTGCTGTAACTCCACCTGGTCCTACTATCAACTATCAACATTCAAAGAATGGTGGAGGATTATTATTATTTTTTTGGAACGGTATAAAGACAATAGCTTTATTAACAAAGAACAACGTTGCCTGCAGAAGTAATGTAAGCATGGATGTCTAAATAGATGTGTATATGTATTACTCAAACTTTCCACTTTGCTGCTGTTTCATCAGTATTGCACAAAATGTTTATAATCTGCACGTTAGGTCAAAGGTATCTAACTATATTATATTTTTTTGGCAATTGGGGTTGATTTGAGGCTCAGTGTTAATTTTGCGTTTTGCTGTGAATTTCAATGGCTCTTTATAGTGCATTGTCTGGAACAAAATCCGATAAACTCATGTCAGAGTAATCACAGCCAATTTTTGGACACCTGGCGGATTTACCTGTCTGAAGTTTGTTTCCAATCATCCTTTCAATTACTTCTCTCTCGTACGTGTGACCACATACTTTGTTTTTCACTGGGTTCACCATTTCCAAGCCGACGTGGCACCTTGGATTTGTCTTGGTCTGAAAAAACGCACGCATCCCGGGGGGGGTCAGCACTCGTTGTCATGTATCAGTAGAATTACCACAGTTATCTAAGGAACGGGTGAAGCGATCCATAACTGATTTCATGAGCCATTCTCCATTTCACTGTACTGGCTGTGTGCTCAGGTTGACGGCTATCTCCTCGTCTTCATCTTCCAAAGCTTAGTCTGCAGGAGCCGGTGACACACCCATTTATTTTCTCAGTTCTCTTAGCTGCTCTTTAAACTGAACATATTTATCGTCCTGCCTCAGGAGCTCCTCTGTATTATTCTTTTGAAGCGTAGTGTATCTCTCGTGTACAAGCTCTCTTAAATCTGGGATCTCATCCGGTGGGTTATGTTTTAACTGAAGTACGATCTCCTCAACTGCGTCTATATATTGGTTCAAATCTCTGTTCAATGCAGCGTATTCCAACATGACAGGTTCCATACTGCCACATGTTCCATGTCACAGTCTGTCTGAAGCAGATCTAATGCCACTCCAGTTGCAATATCCAGTCCTGTGTCTAAGTTTGGCAGTTCTTTAGGGATAGAAAGAGGTACGCACAGAGGAGAAGTAAATTAAAAATGCAACAGGAGCAAACATGGTTTAATAATGTAGAGTTCATTGACAGCACTGTTAGGCTTAAGGCAGCTAAGCTATTGATAGCTTATTATGTGGGGGCCCAAACAAACCAAGCACTTCAGCCAAAAATGTGACACTGCTTGTCGATGGGGTGCGTGGTTTGTTAAACTGTACATGTCCTTTTCAATATCTTACATAAGGGTGGGTGCGAGGGCCCAAGAACAATTCCATCTTGCACCCCATTTCTTTTCTGCCACTGCAATGTGGCAATGTTTCCTAGATATGCTATGAACTGCCATGTGTTTGTGTCGTTGTTCTTTCACTTAGCATCCAGCCAGCTCGCTGCAGTCTTTGTCCGAGAGTAGATAAAAATAATATTGTAGCCTGTGAGGTGGTCAAAATTTACTGGAAATGACTGGAAATTAGTGTTATTGAGGTTAATAATAATGTAGGGAAAAAAAGAGCAAAATTATGTGATTTTAGCATATTTTAGCTATTTTTTCTAAAAAATACAGATCCAAAACAAAAACAAAAACACGAAGTTAATCCAGATCCAATACCAAAACCAAAACACGGGGGTCAGTGAACATCTCTATTTTAATCACATATGTATTTGTCTTAGACTTTTTTATTGACATTAAAATTCCTAAACTTACACTCAGCCATCTTGTTCTTTTGAGGTTCCAGCTCTACCACTGAATCTACAGAGAAGACACTATATTAGACACATCAACCTGTTTAGAAGGGCAATTTTTGTTCTCTGTCATTCTTGAGAAATTGTTATTAACCTCTCAGCTATTATATATTCATAATGGCACATACTGGAGCACTAAGGGAAACACAACAAACAGTAAATGCTTATTTCCCATGCTGTAGTCTCCAAGAATGCAGATAGAACTGGAATAAGTTATGTTTGGTGCTTGGTTAAAGGTCCACATTAATTTCTCCCATAACAAAGTACTAGCTACTCATTAGAGATGAACAAAAACTCTTGCAATTCAGTTTACAGAGACTTTTGATAATCTAATGAAAAAAATGGACCAACTGATTTGAGGCTAGTGCTAAATTTGTACATAAAAAGTGTAACTCACATTTATGTTACAACAGAAAAATTGTATTGGGAGCAACACTGCAGAAGAGGGGCGTGACCAGCCCTTGAAGGGGTGTGACTAACACTTATCAAAATGTTACTTCGCTTCCAGCCCCCTTCTATTCTGGCTTGTAATGCTACGTGAACCACTGTGTGTGGCTTGACTTTCCCACTGCCCTGCATTTCAGAGCAACATGATGGAACATACCTCTCAAACGTCAAGTTACTGGCTGTGTGGGACTCTACAACATGTACTTAATTACTCCCACACTCCCTGCAATTTATTTATCTCTTCTCCCATGTCATTAACTTCCCTCTCCCTCTTAAGTAAGTCATTCCTCACCCTTCTCTTCCCCCAATAAAATAAATTTCCTCCCTCGTGTGCAGTAATTCCTTTTCCCTCCTGTGTCACAGTTAATGTTAGCATAGCAATAATAAAATAAGATATCCTAAAGTAATCCCCTGTCGCTCTTCCCCACTTACCAGACTGTTTCTCGCAGCCTTCCTGTGGTATACACACAGAAAGCCATGTCAGCTTGGGATAGAGCCACTTCATATTGCCACTCTTCTCTGACATGTGCTGTGCAATAACGTCCACGCTCCCACATGAAGAGAGAATATAAATTTGCCCCCGTCTCCTAGGGTTGTGTAGAGCTAGGTATAAACCTTTATTTCTGCTTCAAACCGTAATTGGCAGTAAAAAGTGTTGTAACACATTCTAACAAATTCATATTTGCGCCTTGTGTTTATATACTGTAATGTTTTCAAATAAATTTGTTTCTAAAGCCTGGATACATTTTTTATTTATGGACAGAAACAGACTTGTATGTTGGATAAATATGCAAATATTTATATTTTTAGATGGCTTTCTCAAACCACCAGTAAGCATTTAATTACAATTTTTGCTTACCAAAACCGCATATTCAAATATTCTCTAACTGTGGGAAATCTCTATGACTGTAGTTATAGGAGAAGTACTTTCAGCCAATTAGCTTTCTGCACTCATATTCACCCTGACTCCAGGCCAAGCAGGGACCCTCATCATTGAGACTTCCTTTCAGAGGTAAAATATAACAGCAGAACCATGAAACTTCAAACACTTATATTTACAGGGCTATGTTAAGACTTAAAAGCTTAAGATAATTGCTTTTCCCTGACGGTTACCATTCTATTTTACCGTACACTTCAAATACATATAATTTTGTCCATCTTTTTCAGTGAGCAATTTATATAAAATTGCAGTTATAATGTAATGTACAGATTTGTCCAAAAACTCATCTATCAATGTTTTTGTTTCACTTTGTGAGCTGGGGACAAATGATACTTGTCACTGTGGGTTATGATTATGAGCAGGCACAAAACCATGTGATACCGTAAAAGAAAATTCAACATTTAAGTTCTAAATCAGAAGAGAATTACTGTAGGCTACAGCCTGCTAGCTTTGTTAAGTTTTCTGAACATTCCACATAGGTCCTTTTCAATTGAATGCAATAACAATGTAGTCCTTCACTTAAACGAATCTTGTGGCATGGGCCAACCTGTTTGAAAGGATTAGAAATTCCAAATGTAAAACGCATGGTGGAATATGTGTGTATATGCCAATGTTCCAAAAAAAAAGTGATTTTATTTGAAAATGCCAGGCATTTAGTAACTGTAACAAACACTTGTTTGGAGATCATCATCAACATTTATTTATATAGCGCCAGCAAATTCCTTAGCGCTTTATGTTGAGTGAAACTCCAGTGATTTGTGTTTGCCAGACAATTTGTGGTTATTTAGCCAATAATATAGGCTTCAGCTGATCAATTAAGTCATCTGTTATTAAATCTACATACTATGATGTTCAATATGTTATGATGTTTTTTTATGTTTTTATGTTCACTTTTTTGTTTTTATAAGATTTTGTTGTTAGAAAATAACAATTTAAATGACAATTGTTCTAAATTCTAAAGCCTTTTCAGCATGACCTTATTGATATTCATACCAGCTGAGAGCATCACTATATAGTGTGTTGCAGGCCCAATACACACGTTTCCTAAAAGGAACACAGAGTGACCCAAGGAACTGAGCTACTGAATTAGGGCAAATCTGTAGCTGAATGAAGCTAAACAAGATTGTATTAGGAAAAGCAATTATGCCTATAGAGGCAGAATGTGGGAGGGAAGAGGTGTGTAAACGCAGTCCAAATACAGTAAGGATGTGTTTACATAATTGCAAACTGAGGCAGACCGACATCATAATGTATGTTCGCCATAGATTTTTTTGGAATATTTTCTACTACTGCCATTTATACACAATTATCATGATCATCACCATTTATTTATATAGCACCACTGATTCCACAGTGCTGTACAGAGAATTCACTCACATCAGTCCCTGACCCATTGGAGCTTACAGTCTAAATTCTCCAACACACACACAAAAAGAGAGGCTAGGAGCTAATTTGATAGCAGCCAATTAACCTACCAGTATGTTTTTGGAGTGTGGGAGGTAACCGGATAACCCGGAGGAATCCCACGCAAACACGGGGAGAACATACAACTTCCACACAGATAAGGCCATGGTCGGGAATTGAACTCATGACCCCAGCGCTGTGAGGCAGAAGTGCTAACCACTTAGCCACCGTGCTGCCCAAATGCACAATTAGGAAAATTATATCTCTTGTGCGTCTGGTATACGCCTGCCGTAAATCTGGTATATATAATTCAGCAGCAGAGCTAGACATATCTCGAGATGTCTTTGAGGCATATGCGTCCAACGTAGCATCACTGGGAGTTAAAGGGTTAGAGTTAAATTTCCACATCTTATCAAGGTTTGTCAGTCTTGAAAAGAGCCCTGTGTTTCCACCAATGTACTTTTAAGTGAGAATAATTTATTTCAGTGCTGTCTAGCTTTTAATATTTTTGCTGTCAATTAAGAATAAACCAATATCAACATACTTTTCAAAACTAAAATAGACAAATTATATCAGGTGGACATTATCTTTTTTTTTTTTTTTTTTTAATAATTTCTTCATATGACTGTCTAAATGTACCAGCAAATAACAATAAACCAGGCGATATAAAAACGTAGAATTTTATTTGATCTAATTTTAGCTTACATAGAACATTGATGGACCTCCAAAATCTGCAACTTCGTCAATTAAGTGACTGGCTTTCACAAACAGAAAATCGGACAAAGAAAATGGAGGCTGAAGTTCTGGGACCTGACTTGGAAGATATAAAGCACCAACTAGAAGAGCATAAGGTTTGTCCCCATTTTTAAGCATTCCATATATTACGTGTTTTTACTATTATTATTATTATTATTATTATTTTCTTACCTTTATGAAGATCATTCAAGTAAAATGTTATTTTTGTAGACCTGATTTACCATAAAGAAAACGCTAATTATTCTGCAAGAATGAAAACTTGAATCCTATTCATCACGATATAAAAACATTTTCTATACACTGTAATAGTAAAATACATTATGCTAAGTAATACATAACTTTATGTATATAATAAACTGTATTTGATAGCTTTGCTGAACAAGATGGTTATTTAAAAGATAAAATATATATTTTGGTATATTGCACAGAAGGGTCAATTTACTCAAAAGATTGTTCATTGCTCGTTGCAGGCTACCATATTTCTATCAAAGTTTTTTATGAAGCATGACAGTAACCTGGTAGCTGAAAGCTCAAAAGGGGCTTCACTGCACATGCGCCAGCCTCCACACATGCTCTAAAAAGCTGTGGCCTCGGTAGTACGGACTGACATTGCCACCCCTTCCTCATATTTTACCATGGGGTCCGGCAATGGAGTGTTATGCCCCTGAGTCCCAGTATAATAGACTGGGGTCCCTAGGTTCCCTTGCCATTTTATTTAACAAAAGTGGTGAGCAAGGCTTTTGGGAAGTCTCTCTGTTATTCTGGGGTCACTGAGGTTGCATTTGGTATTACATAGTTGAGAATCCTAGTCCTCATAGGCCAGGGGGGGTCAGGAAAGACTCAGCACTATACAGAGTGGGGCTGGCAGTCTCTGGGAGGGGAAAACCCATGAGAGTTTTTTTGCAAACCTCTCCACAGCTCCCACAGGTAAATCAACCGTTTCCAGTTTGATAATGGTTTTCACTCTTACAAAGCATTCGTGTTTGCAGTCTCCTTATTATACTGCAAGCAAGGGTATGCTGTCTAGTGTCAAGGCTGGTTGAGGATTTGGGGCAGCACAGTGGCCTAGTGGTTAGCACCTCTGCTTTACAGCACGGGGGTCATGAGTTCGATTCCCGACCATGGCCTTATCTGTGTGGAGTTGTATGTTCTGTGTTTGCGTGGGTTTCCTCCGCGTGCTCTGGTTTCCTCTCACAGTCCAAAAACATACTAGTAGGTTAATTGGCTGCTATCAAAATTGACCATAGTCTATCTGTCTGTGTGTGTGTGTATGTTAGGGAATTTAGACTGTAAGTTCCAATGGGTCAGGGACTGATGTGACTGAGTTCTCTGTACAGCGCTGCGGAATTAGTGGCACTATATAAATAACTGATAGTGATGGGGTGAGTGAAAGTTTGGCATGTGGTCTGTTTTTAATAATTATTTTTTATAAAACAGTTCATAGTGTTTTATTTCACTAAATGTATAGGATGAGACTCAGTTTCTGCCAGCTATGAGAGAGTGCATAATTCAATTCCTTATGGAGGAGAAATCACCATGCACAACAAGAAACACTCCTGAAAATGTGTACTCCCTTCCCATTTATCTCATAACAAAAATGTCAGTCAAATCTTGTTTCTGCACTGTTCTGTTAAACAAGGCATGCCAATGCACCTATTGTGCCTGAGTCATTAAGGATATTTTTATATGATTTAGATACTCTTTTTAAGAAATATAGGGTTTAGTTCCCATTTAAGCACAGGAATTGACCTTGTTTTTTTGGTGTGTCATCGCACCAACTGGATCATTACCATTATTCTTATCAAACTATAACCTTGAGAATTACAGCTGAGAATTGCTGTTTTTTTATGTGGCTATATAATTATATTATTTTTGTCCTAAAATAGTAGTGAGGCTTTCTATTTTTATTGACTTTATGAAGCATAAAATGCACCTCAGGTTAAATTTTAAGCCAGAACATTTTATTATGAAACTGAGGACATTTGTAGTGTTTCCGCTCAGAATGTCTGCTGTGATAAACATATTCTAGGTCCTAATTACCCACAATCATTTAGTATTATGTTAATTGTTATTATTTGCTTATGTACATGATTTATTTAATTTTTTATTTACTCTGCAATGTATTCTCTGTACACCTTATGTTGCTGGGGAACAGGGCCATCTTTTCCATTGGGCAGGATGCGCAGCTGCCTGGGGGCCCCATAGGCACGGCTCCTAATGAGAATAAATAATCCTGCTAAAGAAAAAAACCTGCAAAAAAACCTACAAGGGTCACTGAGCAAGTACATCTATCTATCTCTATATATCTATATCTATATCTGTATCTGTATACCTCTATATATCTATATCTAGGGGCCCCGGTGCACTGCTTTGCCCGGGGGCCCATAATGTTGTTAAGATGGCCCCTCTGGGGAAGAATAGTCAGTCCATGATATTGCCAGGTAAATACTAAAGAATCATCATCAGCTATTTATATAGCGTTTCTAATTTTGCAACGCTATACAGAGAACACGCTCACATCAGAATGAACAACATTGTCAGGGCTGGCAGCTAAGGAAGCATTGGTTTGCCATTAGCAACTTTTTAAGAATGCTTGCAGACAAAGGCGCTGATCCAGATTCCAGTCGCTGGCTTTTGTGATATCATATAGTTTTGGCTTACTAATTTCAGTTGAGGAAGTGAAAGCAGCTATAACCTGAATGTGATATCAAGATGATGTCCTCCTTAACACCATAGTAGGAGACTAAGAGGTAAATGTAACAAGCTGTGAGTTTCCAATGAGTTTGAAAAGTGGATATTTTGTCTATAGCAACCAATCAGATTCTAGTAGAAAAGTACTAAATAAATAACTAGAATCTGGTTGCTATAGGCAACATCTCCACTTTTCAAACCCAGTGTAAACTTGCAGCTTGATACATTTACCACTACTTGTTCTATCGTAGTGACAGGGGAGAGACATAGACTTGGTTCCAACTTTATAATTCGTTCCATTTTGTAATATAGAGCCTGTTCACAGTGTGCAATATATTGCCCAGTGATGTCCAAGTGTACCATACAGAGCCGAGTTCAGTTCAGGGGGTAAAAGAAGTTTCCCTTTACAAGGCAGCGCCGCTTTAAATTTAATCGCCGAAGACGCTGAACTCGCGGGTGTTGAAGAACCTGCATGTTAATACATTTACCCCCAGGTCAGTAAACTTCTCTATATTCTGTTATTGGCTCACAATGTTCATATTCCTGTCCTCCACTGAACTCTACTGTTCTGAAATTGTGTTGTAACATCTTGACCTAGCATCTGCAAATAAAAACTGAAGTGAAATAACATTACAAGATAAAACACTGGGATATCAAACTCAGTCCTTCAGCACTGACAAGTGCTTCTCAGGTCAGCATGGATATAACAAGCATATATAACTGTTTAGCCTTTGGGAAACTATTTCATTCTATTTTACAGTTTCAAAATGTAAATATTTCTAGCACTTGTTTACTTTTGTTTGTGTCTATTGAACATTTCTATGAAGATGTTCCTAAGTCTACTTGAAGAGATCATTCATTACTATACTGCTATTATTTTCTCTCTGTTTTATAAATCCATTAACCCTCCCTCCTCTCCCCACACCTACGCTACACGCACTCAAACTCACACACTACCATCAAGCACTCTTGTAAATCCAATTTATGTGCATTAAAAGGATCATGTTATGATATATTGTAATTGGCATATTGAGAGAGGTAGGTATGATATCATTGGGGTGAGGTATGTTATCAATGATGTGGTCTGATTACAGAATCCAGAGATACAATTCCCTGTGTTTGTTTCATTCATGAACAAAAGGATAATTAGCATAAGTTTTGATATGCAGTTTTCATATGACACAGGGGCACATGCACAGTGGAGAAATGTATCGCTGGGCCCTGTATGGACTGCTTTAACAGTAGTTATGCTGCTGCCTGTGCTTTTGATACCACATTGCTCTTTAATCTGCTTTCATCACTATAATGTGTGACATTCTGGTCTGCAAAATGAGCTACTATTTTTTAACCCCACTGTGACATGCACCCCCCTGTTTTTTAACCCCACTGTGTCATGCCCCCCCCCCCGTTTTTTAACCCCACTGTGCCATGCCTCCCCCCCTTTTTTTAACCCCACTGTGCCATGCTGGCCCCTGTTTTTTAACCCCTCTGTGCCACTCCTCGTTTTTTAAGCCCTCTGTGCCCCCCCTCTTTTTTTAACCCCTCTGTGTCATGCTGCCCCCATTTTTTAACCCCTCTGTGCCCCCCTCATTTTTTAACCCCTCTATGTCATGCTCGCCCCCGTTTTTTTTAACCCCTCTGTGCCCACCCCTCGTTTATTAACCCCTCTGTGCCCCCCCTCGCTTTATAACCCCTCTGTGCCCCCCCCCCCATCACTCAGTAGTTAATATAATCAATATTTGAAAAGAATGTCAGGGATAGCCACCTCTATCAGCTACCTGAATTAATATCTTGTCATATATTCAAACAGTTGCATAATATATCACCTCTGTTTTGTCAGGCACTCGCTCATGATCACCTTTACCTGTCACGAACCACACTCTGCGCACTTGTGACTTGGAAGTGTTTGCTGTAAAGGGAAACACAGGATTCCAGCCTAAACCTTGCACTCACCTATCCCTTAGGATACAGATTTAGCTGGTCCCTTCCTGAACACAGACTCCCCATTTCCACACCTCTTACTCACTTGGGTTCTGTCACCATCTATGTATAAGGCACGTAGAGCGCCTGTGACTTAATTATCCAATTCCACACACTCTGTGCTCTGGTAGCTAGAAGAGTTAGCACATCCCACACTGGTATTTAAAGGATTAACGCAGGCATGCACTCAACCTCTTCTAAACAGGCAGTGAATTTGTTTATAGCAATAAGGACAGCACTTATTACATTTGTGGGATTTAATATAAAAAGTACAATGCTTACAGGTTATAAAAACAATTAAGAAAAGGTTACAAAAGATACAGCAAAACAGATTTAAAAATCTCAGTTTACAAAGTTCAGAATATAATCTTACATATGAGTTTTATAATCTGCGCCACGGGAAATTGACATAGAAGATGGACAGCTTATCAATGATGATTGATGACAATTTCTTGTATGTGTTCACATCCTGTTAAAGACACCTTTTTCATCTTCCCTCTCCTACTTGGAAGTGAACTCCAGGTGGGGGAGCCTGTGTCACAGTTTTACAACAACAATTTACATCTCTGTTTAATACCCAATGTTAAAATGTAACATATGTTTCCTGGGGAGTGTCAGACAGACCCAATTTTATTATTAATAAATCCAATGCAAATTTACGAATTTATGGATACCAAAAAGCATAGGTCCAGTGTATTAGATGAGCTGATACTGATATACTTTCTGTCTCAGCGTGACAGATGGCTCTATTTGATGTGTGAGCTGCCCTTCATCATTTTATTTAGAAATGTGTGGCTAATCACTGATTATACTGATTGTAAAAATATTTTGGAAATGAAATTATTTTTGCCTATATAAAATATAGCAAGCTATGATCCTTGTGCAAGACCACAAGCAGTAAATGGCTCCCTAAAGTCTCTCTAACGGCTCTTTAGGTATCAAAAAACTCTCCTATGCTAGCATATAGCTCACCCCCAGGGGGCCTTTGAAGCTGTTAGTTCCCCATAAGGTGTCAATGTTAACTAGTAACAGAGCGAAAACCGAGATTGGAAAACAAAAGGACAAAAGCACTCTAGTTAACAATTGTCATTAAGATGATGGTTAGAAACACTTTTTATTACATAGTGATATTTAAGCCAGGTATTGACATGGCAAAATATTTAAAATAAAGCTTATAGAATGAATAAAGAAAATAAATGTGTGATAAATAAAAAATGAACCCTCTCTTAATAATTGTCCCCATAGTAGATTCCTCTTAAACCACCGCCTACGGCGTCTCCCTCATGGACATCTAATATGATAACTAGGGTACACATCAAATAAATGTCCCCTGTATATATATATATAGTTATGCAATCTGTAATTAGAAAGACACTACCTAACTTTTGCCGATATTTGCAGCTGCAACTTTCGGGTTTGACGTCATGGATGAGGCCCGATGTACGTTTCACCGTCAAGGCTGTTTCAAAGGAGTGACCCGAACCGAAGTCACGGTTCCTTCTTATATTCGCTCCATCCAATGTGATCATTGTATTTTTTATTTTGTTCCAAATCTCAGCAATATATAATACATAAGAGATACCACACAAACATGACCAATTATTGTCTATGAGTAATTGTTCAGCTTCTACACAAGGGTCCATTTTTTTCACACATTTCTTTTCTTTACTTTAATCACTCTATAAGCTTTATTTTATATATTTTGGAATATCAGTACCTGGTTTAAATATAATTTTAATGAATATGAAATAAAAAGTGTTTTTGACCATCATCTTAATGACAATAATGGACTAGAGTGCTGCTGTCCTCTTGTTTTCCAACATCAGTCAGAATATAAATTTATTTGTTGGAAGAGCAACCCCTCTGCCCAATATGAATAAATTTACTTGTAAAGGTTTGTAAGGAGGATAGTCCCCCTCTTAGTGTGATTTCATTTCTCTCTTTTGTTGTATACTAGTAACACAGGACACAATATTTCTGGCCTGACATTTTGGAGGAATGGAACTAGATTAGTAACCCTCTGAGGGCAGGGCTCCACTTTGTGTCATCTGCATTTAACTTACAGAGAAACACATATTATAAATGGATTTATTTAATACACAGTATTTAAAATGCAGCTATGATTAACCTCTATATCCCACAGTTATGTTATTTGTTAATCTTTATAACTGTAATTCCTCCCTGTTCATCTGTTTTAGTGAGATGGTTCCTTAGATACTTCAGTTTATGTGATTGCCAGTGAAATTGAAAGTTGAATTTTAGAACAAGCTACAGGTTATGGGGAATGTTTAGGGGAAGTACTTCAGACTTATCTGCATTCATTTTGGAGTTGGATAATATTTCTACATTGAGTTGAGGACTAATGGTATCGTAATGTGGGGATTTGTAAGTGCGTATTTTTCTTTATGCCTGTAATATCTAAATTGTTTCAGATGGAAGTGACTAAGGGCTCCATTGTAAGAGTAAAGAAAAAGGGGGGCATCCCTGCTTAATGCCTTTTTGATGCAGTATAGAAGAGAAACCATTTGCTGAGACTGATGCTCTAGGGTTGTAGTAAAGCGCAGATATGCATCTGAGAAAGGAGCCAGAGAATCCCATTTCCCATTGTGTATGACATATGAAAGACCAGAACACACGATCAAAGACTTTCTCACTATCTAGGGCCAGTTTCAGGGCAGGAGTCCCCTTTTTATTAGCAGCAAGTCAATTACTTTTACTTTACAGGTGTTATTAGCCACTTGTCAGTTTGTTATGCATTCCACTTGGTCAGTGTGGATTAAGGTTGGAATAACTATGGCCAATCAATTTTCTAGAAATTTAACAAAGAGAGTAAAATAAAGAGTCAGATAATAGTGGACAGGTCTGGCGGGTGGGATAGGGGGGAGAGAGAGAGTTTGGAGGGAGTTGCTAGTAGTTAGAGTGAAAGGGGTGAAGAAACTGGAGGTTGATAGACAACCGAGATAACACAATATGTGATACGGCACCTCCTGTATGCCAAGGGGGGGGGGGGGTAGTAGGGACTGCAGGCCTGTACTGGGAGGTTTTCGCTTAAAATATGGAGTTTTAGTGGTGGGGAAATATCCCAGGGGAATCAGACGTTTGTGTAAATACAGCTATAGTACTACCAGTAGAGGGAACAAATCTACATGTTGGGGGAGTAGGTAGGAGGGGGAAAGAGCTGATGTGGGGAAATAAATGCATAATGTTTAGGGTATGGCTATGGAATGAGGCTGTGAATAATTTCATTAACTGTTTATATCAATTAGTGATGAAACATATTAAAAACACAGCATTTGACATTTTCTAAATATAACACTATAATATTATATTAAATTGTAAAATTCAAACAAGAAATAATCATATGCAATTTAAACTAATGAAGAAGAAATATGTAAAAAGGAAGGGGAGTCTGTGACTAGATGGCTCTAAGCAAAGGAAAAGAGGTAGAAGATAAAATAGAGTAGATGGATAGAGAGGAGGGGGACAGAGGAGATAGGGAACGGGAAAACTCAGACGTTAAAAGGGGATAACTTGAGAGCACAGCTCCATAGCTCAAGTGGCTGAAAGAAGGGAGGAACACCGGAGAAGGTAAAAGACTAAAGGGTATAGTTGAAACCTGTCACGGGCACTAGGAGTCTTTACCCAGGTATCACCAGATGATTGACTTACCAGAGCAGTATAGGTGGTAATATGGTACTCTGGTAGCGGGGTGATCACGGAACAGGAGACAGCAGATGGTAAGAGAATGCTCGTGGAAAGTCTATGACTAGCAGCACTGGTAATATATAGATAACTGTACACGAGGAACTGGATGGACAAGGAAACGTGAGGGTAGTCAGTGGTCTGCGGGTAGCAAGTTGTACCACTGCTATAGTGAGGAGGAATGTCCAGAAATAACGAGGAGGTGATGAGAGTCAGCGGTCTGCGTATAGCAAGTTGTACCGCTGTCTAGGTGAGGGAACGGAATCCAGGTGAAGGTATCCGGGAAGTCAGTGGTCTGCGTTAGCAAGTTGTACCACTGCTATGTGAAAGGATACTGGAAACTGGTGACTCAGGAAACAGGGAACAGTGGTCTGCCTCTAGCAAGTTGTACCACTGAAATATATATGTGAGGAGGAGCACGGGGAGATAAATGCAATGCAGAGTATACACGGGCACACTGAACTTGATCCCACGATGATATGCACAAAATAGTAATAACTGAACAGCACTGCACAAATATACAGAGTCACAAGAACTATCCAGGCTAAAAGGTAACACAGTCAAATGATGGCAATAGTCTCAGTGGATAGGAAACTCCAGAGGAGAACAACTCTGTCCAGCTAGATATGCAATACACCAGCACAGTCAATGAGAAGTATGCATACCGTGGTTCAGGAGAGCAGGCTGTCAGAAAGAAGTGCAGGGATACCTGAACGGCTGGAGGCCAGCAGGATACGAAGTCCCAGGAGGGTGGAAGCGGTAACCAAGTAGGTGCAGCGCACAGTAGGTAGACCAGCAAGGATATAAACAATACTCAGGAAGCAGTAGTATATAGAACTGGACACCCGGAGAACACAGGAGAGTAGAGGCGGTCTAGCCGAGATGAAAGCAGCGGAGCGTTGATCCGATGCAGACAGGCGAGTTGACACAAGCAGGAACACTGTAGAAGCACGGGGACAGCGGATCGGCTGGCTGCAGACACGAGGATTACTGGAGGGTTGCGATGAGCAGGACACTGCAGATACACGGAGGCAGCGGATAGGAATCAGCTGGTGCAGTCACGATGAAACACGGGAGAGTTGAAGTGAACTGGAAACTGTAGTAGCGCAGAGGCAGCGGATAGGAATCAGCTGGTGCAGTCACGATGAAACACGGGAGAGTTGAGGTGAGCAGGATACTGTAGATACACGGAGGCAGCGGATAGGAATCAGCTGGTGCAGTCACGATGAAACACGGGAGAGTTGAGATAAGCAGGATACTGTAGATACACGGAGGCAACGGATAGGAATCAGCTGGTGCAGTCACGATGAAACACGGGAGAGTAGAAGTGGTCTGGAAACTGTAGTAGCACAGAGGCAGCGGATAGGAATCAGCTGGTGCAGTCACGATGAAACACAGGAGAGTTGAAGTGGTCTGGAAACCACAAACGAACAACAGGAATCAGCAGGAGCTGAATACACGAGGAAACACAGGAACACCTTCAGAGGCTCATGGGGAATGAGACTCCAAGATCAGGCAACGAGGTATTGACCACAGGTGCTTTAAATAGGGAGTGTTGCCTGATCAGCCAATTAACTAAAAGGAACATGTACTGAAGGTTTGAAAGGGCTGCACATGCGCAGACCCTCAGGATGGCGGACGGCCACGGTTCCTAAACACACGAGAAGTAGCACTCACAGTCCGGTGAGTGACAAAACCTTCAAGATGAAATGAGCAGATCAACTTGATGTTATGTTGAGTTTGTTGCAAGGATCCTCAGCATCTGAGAGAGAGAAATAAAAAGGGAGGGAAGGGGGATGTATAGGAAGAGAAAATTACATAGTAAACAGTGAGCCAGACTGGTTTCTTGAAAGTTATGCTTTAGGCCATTCTGGAAGTGGTGACTTCATGATGGATATAGAGGCTATCCATGTCGAATTTAAATGAATTAATGAAAATCCAGTTTTTTGGATGGTTGATGAGCCTTTTTCAGGGCTTTTGATCTTGTAGGAGGTTCCTTCATGTGAAACTGAGAGATAAAAAAGAAATCCCCAGTGGTTTTGTATTTTAGATTACAAAGCAGTTTGGTAATATCGATCAGATTTTGTCTCTTCTGCAGAATTGAAGGTGCGATGTCTTGGTAAATTTGTAAATTGTGTCCTTTGTAAGGAATAACCAATATATTGCATTTTGATGACATGAGCGGCTCTTTTATTTGGAAGTAGTGAGAGCGCACCACTACATCCTTTGGAGACTGGTCTGCTGGCAGTTTTGCTCTGAGAGCAAGATGAGTTCAATCTAACTGGAAGCTCTCAGAAGTGGCGCCAGGAAGGCATAGTTGGACAGACCTTCTAAATAGAAGGGCATCTGCATACATTGATTCAGGGATGTTTCCCCAAATAATCCCCAAAAGCCAGATTTTGTTCTGCTTGCTCAGTTCTCAATGTCTTCAAGGTGTTCTTTCATAAAGTCAAGTTCCATTTGGACATTCAAGAGACCGTGCTCAACAGAGCTTTGATATTGTCGTCCATTTTATGCTCAAGTGCATCTGTTCAATAGGATACTTAATTTAATTAAAAAATGAATAGGCTACCTAGGATAGTGTACATTCTCCAGGCTGTCCCTTTAAAAGTTCCCCTAAGTTTCTTTTCTGAACTCCAAAAATTGGTCTAGGCGGGCAAGAGACCCAGGTGTAAGCATCAATTACTATATTGGTGCAAAAACATAGGCTTTTTACAGATACCTCTGTTCCTTGGGTACTATCAAGCGATAATGCTTAGCAGAATATTGGACTTGGTGTTGATCAGATGGTGCAAAGCAATGGACAAAGACGGAGTCTCCTCACTGAATGCCTGTGTATATTTTATCTTGGTTCCTGAAATGTCCTAGAATTGTGAACTCTGCAATAGTGCCCACACTAGAATGCTGGAGAAGACTCCATTCATGTAGGGAAATTACTTGACAATATCTTCTCTTACTCATAACACAGAATTCCACCCTTTGCTCCAGCCCAAAGCTTCAGAGGCCTGTACGCGGGCAGGCCTCTAGCTTATGGGCCAGCTTGCTGGCAGGCAGTAAATACACTCCTTTCAGGAGATCCAGAAGAGATTTTCCTTTTCCTCACATGAACACTGGGTGTACATAAGTACTTCACCAATGTATCTGCAGCCTGCTAGATATGTAATGCAGCAACAGGTTCCTTTATTCATATATGGTGGGAATGCACTAAGATTATTCTGCACTGGAAAAAAGTTATACATTTCCCTAGTGAAAGAACTGGAGGAGATGTGCCTGCTGACCCTTGTTTCTGGCTTCTAACACTCTCCAACATTTCCATGCCCAAATATAAGATATTTCTCCTGAAATGTTTAAATAATGTATAACAGCATAGGGAGAATTCAATTAGCTGCAATGTTCTGGGGAACATCACGGTTGCGCATTTTCAACATTTATACGGTAAAAATATATGCTAATTTTTGCTCACACCTCTATGGGGCGGAAGTAAAAATGAGGGATATTTCTATTAAAAAAAGAACTGCGCGAAATGTCTTGCGGCCTTTCGGTAGACACCTTGAACAGTTTTTTTTAGAATTAAATTACCTCATAGGTAATTGTATTTCATTTGTATTTTGTACTTGTGATTGTATTTACATTTAATAACACTGTCAGGACACTATTGTTGCTTGTGTATATGACACCTGATTACATCATTATGTTGCACACAAATAGGATTTAGTCTTTAGTGTTTACTACTAATTTTTGCAAGCCACATCTCAATACTTCCTCTATGCTTTCTGTACACCATATGTATGCTATATTGGGGCATAAGTGTACAAATCTGTGACGTCTAATGTACGCCTGGTTCAAATGCTACTTTTCTATTTTAGCTGAATGCTTCTTGGCACATTTTCAGTCTTTCCTCTATTTTTGCTTGAGTACATAGAACTCCATGTTCCACTCTGCCCCTTTATGTGGTTATCTGTATGGAAGAGTGTCCAGAAGATATTGGAAAGAGCTACATTTATCATTATATGCACTGCTCCCTCCATTTCTCAATGTGGCAAAATCCTGTACCACATCAGAGATGGCAGAAGTCAGTTCTGCTTAATTTTTGTGGCAGAGCTGCATTGTTTGTAAGAAATAATTCTTCATTCGACTTGAATGTTAGTGTTTGGCTCTATGCAGGTTAATGTTTGACCTCAGTATTTCAGAGATTAATTCCTAAACTATGGTTTCATATGTAGCCAACAATTAGGTCAGGGCCACACTAGCACTAATAAGCAACCCTGACATTCAAAACACAGCAGCCTACATTTGTGTATGTGCTAAAAGGTATTTTTTGTTTTGTTTTTGACTAATGCATGCAATTGTTTCTACGACAACTCTTTGCTGAGGGTGTAGAGACATTGCTATACACATTATTAGTGGCTTTGAATGTATCTGTATGTGTGTTTTATATTTCTGTTGAATTTAATTTTTTTTAGCGTCTATCAGTAAAGTCTAGACATTTTACACCTGAAATTGAAAGATTGTGTTTTAAAGAAGAAGATAACTACTAAATTGCCCAACGTTACCATGCTCTTGTTCTCTGCCATGAAATAATGCTCCGTTCAAAACAACAGATATAAGAAACAATCGTCTGTGTAACAAGACATTAGCTTTTGAAGGGAAAAATAGTGAAAGCTCCCATGCAGAAGTGCAATATTTATTTTAGAGATGTCTATCTATATGCCTTACATAATACTACACCATGTTTTTTGTGCATCATCAAATGTCCTTATGCTTTATTATGTGGTTCAAAATAATGTAATAAAATTAATCTGGTTTCTGTTGCATTTGTTTTAGCATAAATCTAGTATAAATGATAGTACTTAATGTAAAGTCCTTTTGTGAAAAACACAAAATAATTAGTATAAATAGTATTTTTCCCCTTTTCTGACTTTTAGTTTTTATTGATTTTATGCTGAAGACATTTTTGTTAATATACCTGATTGAATAGTATTTCATGTAACTCTTTTATATAAATTGTGAGAGAAAGTAGGATGCGTGAATTTAGAAAGGAAAGATAATTAAAGGGTCTAGTCTAGTCTTAATTCTTACATTCATTATGAAATGGAAAGATTGTGTTTAACACAAGCAGATAACTATTAAATTGCCTAATGCAGCCATGCTGCTAATAACTGCTTGGAGTAACCTATTTCTCATAACATGAGAAGCAAGAAACAGTTGTTATCTGTTTCCACTGTGATGTTAGTTATTAAAAAGAAAAATAATAAAATTATTTTTTTCCCAACCGTTTATCTACATGCTTTAAAAATGACATACCATGCTTTGTGATTCCTGGCAATTGCACTGTCTATATCTAATATATAAATGCTTAGTGGCATCTGTGTGTGTGTGTGAAAAAAAAAAAACAAGTTGCAGCGCCACCTGCTGGGCAGAGTTATACACTGACCTACTAAATTCTTAGTGTGTGTGGGGGAAAAAAATTCAAAAAGGGCTGAAATTTGGTAGGGCTCAAACTCATTTTCGTGAGGTAATTTTACCTCATGAACACACATGTGTAGAGGCGTGCGTTAGTGTGTGTGTGTGTGTGTGTGTGTGGAAAAAACTATTTTCTCAGAAAGGGCTCATCCAATTGACCTGAAATTTGGTATACTGACATTATTTGACAAAAAAATTAGAATAGTCAAGTCAGTTAACTTCCATTATCCCCCCTTCCCCCCGTGGGAGGGGTAGTAAAAGCTAAATTTACGAGTTGGGGGGTCTAACTCATTTTCGTGATGTAATTTTACCTTCTGAACACACATTAAAAAGGCCGCTTGCGTCGGGAACTAACGCTCTTCCCCTGAGGAGGCCTGGGCTAGGTCCAAATGCATGACAAGAACCTTTTTAAGACCTTAAGAATCTTGATTTGACTAGAATGCATGAGTATCATGCACGGGTTAACTTGTACATATATATATATATATATATATATATATATATATATACACATATCATTTTGACCATTTCATCATTTATTTTAATTTAATGACACTGAACTAAAGTGAGAAAAATTAAAATAATAACCATATAATTTTTATATTCAAATTATGCTAGAGAAGGTCTGAGAATAAAATGTCATTTAGAACATATAATTAATTTGCAAGAAAAAAAACTTCCTTTGTTCAGTAAATCATGTTTAATGTGATATTGGGGTGACTCTGTGACTAACACCTCACAGTGCTGGGGTCATGAGTTCGTTTCCCGAACAGGGCCTCATCTGTGAGGAGTTTGTATGCTCTCTCCGAGTATGCCGAGGGTTTCTTCCGGGTGCTCCGGTTTCCTCCCACACTCCAAAAACTTACTAGTAGGTTAATTGCCTGCTAATAAAATTAACCCTAGTCTGTGTGTGTGTGTTAGGAAATTTAGACTGTAAGCTCCAATGGGGCAGGGACTGATATGAATGTCAATGCGGAATGTATGGTACTATAGAAATAAATTGTGATGATGATATGAGGTTCAGAATTATTTAGGGGCATGAACGGGGTGGTAAATGGGCAGAAGTTGGCAATGTACAGTATGGGTGCTCCCGTGCAGCCACGTCAAAGTCAACCTTTCTGCTGTATCTCTTGCTCCAGCTAGGAATCTAATCTAAGTACTTCTGCCGGACCCAGCAAAATACAGTCTAAAAACAAATAAATAATTTAAAAAAGTATCCCTCCCCAAACAGATTAACCAGGCTGATAGTAGAAACATCAGGGGGATAAGAGCATCAGGTCCCCTCGATTTTACTACAGCCAGCACTAGGCTTTGCCAGCCGGGTCTGGTGGCAATATTGCATGAAAACCCGCAGCGTGAGGTCTCCATGTCAAATGACAATCAGCCCCAGTCTGATCTGCACAGGGCTGGTCAGCACATGCTACAAGTACTACAAGCACCAGCATGCCCAAATTATTGATGGCAGCCTGGGCTTGCTGGAAAGTATAGTGCACCAACATAAAATGGTGTCTTTATTATTTGAAAAAAAAACTATTTTATTACCCCACACTCATCGCCCAGGAGTGTTTTCAGCACGGGGCTGGGTATCCCTAAGCGAAGCCATATTTTTTTTGGCGGACGTCATCTCATTAGGAAATCCAGTCTCGTACTGACTAGCCTGGAGCTGGTTGCCATTATGGCAATGGGACCCCACGCTGCTTGTCACCTTTGCCATTTATTTTTAGAATTTATTGTGCTGTAATGCCGCTGGGTCCGCCAACGGACGCTGGCATGAAATTGTACATATCCTGCGCTGTCTGATGCAGTAGAGTAGATGAGAGTACAACTAAACTCGTAGTCACCACCACATGTATCTTAAGATCCATTCCTTGTCATCTATAGGAGTATGCAGAGCCCATTTACATGGGGGTGTAAAATTAACACACGATGCGCTCCCTAATGACGCAGGTGAAACATGTGTAACATTATCACTGTTTAACATGGCCTCTACCGCCTTCGTACACCGTCTTTCTGGAATATATGGTAATAATTGAAACCTCTATGGTAAATGATAGTGCCATCCCTAATATAAAAGTTATTCATATAAGCTTTGTTTAGCAATACTAAAAGTTTTTTGATATTTTTTATCATACAACAAAATATCTCAAAGGAGGTAATTTACTGAAACGGAAAAAAAGTAAGCAGAAAAGACATTATATTGCTCCTGTTTTTACAAACAAGCTTGAAAATAGAGTTTAGCTGTACAATGTATTCTTATGAAATTTAATGGGTGGAGAAGTGTTCCCAATATAGCAGGCATGTTCAGCTAAGACATATTTTATCTGGAGGTGTCTGGAGGCATTGTAATAACAACTCCTCCATTACTACATTCCATTGAACTCACCACTCACCCGATTACCTGCAAATTCTCCTACACCACTTTAACCGCTTTGCACTGGAACTCAACCAAACCTTTTCTTACCATTAATTTTAAACAACTAGTCACCTCTCTACAACAACATCTCTTCATGTTTTGTAGATTCTCCTGCCCTGATCTATCAGTCCCACATCTCAATCACACTTTAGCAACAGACTTTGGTTGGGTGGCTGCAGCTACACTTTCTTCTCAGTGTTGACCATAATCTCAGCCATGGCACATAAAAAAAACAGTTGCTGTATACTAAACAAACATGCTGCCTTCTCCTGCAAAGTAGAATGTGGTTCAGGAAAGTCTTGTACTCCTTATGACTTCCTCAAATATTCAGCTATCTACTTCTGCTACAAAGCCCTGAATACCGAAACACAAGCATATTTCCAATCTGCCATCGACACTCAGACATCTAACCTCACTAATACATTTATTATAGATTATGCTTCCCAAGCACAGAATTGACAAGAAAAGACAAAGAGCATCCTCTTGCCTACTCAATTCCTTTCCTGCACCCTCTGGTATCATCTCTGTATTTGATCTCACAAATGAATGAATATGCAGTCACTAACCTCCATTTGAACCTTTCCCCTCAAAAATCAGATGTTTGATCTCTGCTGTGAAATCTCTGACTTTACTGTTATCTTTCCATTATATATTAAGCAAAATGTATTATATTTATGAATAACTTACTAGGTATGTTAATAGAAATGAAGACAGCAGGCTGAATTATCTAAATGACATTCAATAGATGTATAGATACCGATCAGGATCATTATAATGGATTGTGTGGGATACACAGAACATTAATTATTACTACATAATCCTCAGAAGACACATCCGTAAATAATTTCTGTTGTTTGGCTTTTTATAATCACAGTTTTTACTTTTTGTTTTATATGTCGCTGGTTTTAATTAAACAATGTTTGGCAGGTGCGTTATTAATCATACCAATAAAATTTGGTATATTTTAATACTTGTCTGTAGATGAGTGTGCACCTTCTTTGAGACTGTGGCAGAGAAAAAGGGGGTATAAACCGCACTAGATTTGAAACTAAATGTCCTAATATTAGATTAATATTGTATAATTAATAGTACTATATAATCCATCCTTTAGCAAAATAGCTGAATGGTGCACCCTATAACCTGGATACAATAGTAGCAAGGGAGAGACAGAAAAGAAGTTATATAATGGGGCACTCCAGGATAATTGGCAATGGAGAAGTAAATTAAAATAAAAATTCTATATTGATATGTATTAAAAATTGTAATATCCTAACAGACAGAAAAGCTATGTGAAATATAAAAAAAAAAAACAAGGACAGTGAATGATAAAAATTGCAGTCTAACTGCAAATAGCTCTGCGGTTAAAAAGATTGTAAATTAGATTATGTAATAAAGATTGAATGGATCAGTGGGCAAGTATATAGTGGACATGTGTATCTTGAAAATGGGCAGTGAACAAAACCTGTAGGGGTCCCTAAATAGTGTAATGGTCTCATAGGCTCTTATCCTAATATAAATCAATAAGCAGATATAATGTCTGTCTATATGTCTGCAAATGATGGAAGTAAATGAACAGTGGTATATCCTATAATTATCCCATTAATAGATACTGAGCTAAAGATATCTAAGCATCTATCTATATTAATATAATCGCTAGTATAGCTTTCTATAGTAACCCAAGGTACTGGGTATAGAAGAGAGGTTCCCCTGTAAGCCCTATAATTGAACGTGAGATAACTGCCTCTATTGAGTAGATAACAAGGTGGTCATAAGCCCTCTGATCCTACTTGTGTTGAAGCGCTAGTCGCTAATGCATTTGCGGTTCCCCACACCAATGTCTATATTTATTGTTCCACCGTATTATAATATGCAGGGGAAAGGGTATAGGAGCGCTATCTACATTGTAAAAGTATAGACACACAGGGCATTTGCTCTGTGTGTCTATACTTTTACAATGTAGATAGCACTCCTATGCATTAGCGACTAGCGCTTCTACACAAGTAGGATCAGAGGGCTTATGACCACCTTGTTATCTATTCAATAGAGGCAGTGATCTCACGTTCTATTATAGGGCTTACAGGGGAACCTCTCTTCTATACCCAGTACCTTGGGTTACTATAGCAAGCTATACTAGCGATTATATTAATATAGATAGACGCTTAGATATCTTTAGCTCAGTATCTATTAATGGGAGAATTATAGGATATCCCACTCTTCATTTACTTCCATCATTTGCAGACATATAGACAGACATTATATCTGCTTACTGATTTATATTAGGATAAGAGCCTATGAGACCATTACACTATTTAGGGACCCCTATAGGTTTCGTTCACTGCCCATGTTCAAGATACACATGTCCACTATATACTTGCCCACTGATCCATTCAATCTTTATTACATAATCTAATTTACAATCTTTTGGACCGCAGAGCTATTTGCAGTTAGACTGCAATTTTTATCATTCACTGTCCTTGTTTTTTCTTTTAATATTTCACATAGCTTTTCTGTCTGTTAGGATGTTAGAATTTTTAATACATATCAATAAAGAATTTTTATTTTAATTTACTTCTCCATTGCTAATTATCCAGGAGTTCCCCGTTATATAACTTATTTTCTGTCTCTCCCTTGCTACCTTCTTTGTGACACCTACGTTAGTCCTTCTTGAGTGTGAATTTATTTAAAACACAGTATAATATTAGAGTATACATAACACAAAGACCGGACATCTGCTAGTTTACACAGATAACTTGGCATTGCAGATCAAGTTATTGATAGGACAGTGAGTAGGAGTGAAGTTAATGTCCAACGTGAAGTAGACAGGGGCTCAAGAACACAGGTTTAGGGAAGCAGGCCTAGAGGCTCAGAGGGCCCTGCTTTTTAGAACTTACATTGTAAAAGGTAAACACAGATAAGATGGCATCATGTGGTGGAGTGGATGTGATAGCACTGGCAAAAATGTATGGGGAGGGCTGATAGGTTTCAATAAAGAAATACATTTTAATGGCACACTTGATGCAATGATGACTAGAGGCTAATCTGATATGGTGGGAAGAAGTAATCAGTGTGCAAGTGAGTTGGAGGTAATTAGCAGAGCATTTGGGGCAGGAAGGACTGACTGTAGAGATGAGGTTAGAGATGTTGTTGTGAGGGACTGGCTGAGAGTTTTGTAGGTGACAAGGAAGAGTTTAAATTTAATTCGATAGGTCAAGGAAACCAGTGTAGAAACTGTCAGAGAGGGACAGCAGAGATAAACCGGTGAGAGATATGGTGGGTAGAGGCATTGAGGATAGACTGAGGAGGGGCAAGGTGGGAGTTGGCTAGGCCAGAGAGGAGAAGGTTACAGTAATAAAGGCTAGAGAGTTTAAGAGTGAATAAGAGTTTTGGTAGCTTCCATAGGGAGAAAGAGACGGTTCTTGCATATATTCCAGAGGTGGAAGCGGAAGGATTTAGAGAGGGGCTGAATGTGAGGTTTGAAAGAGAGGGTGGAGTCAAGGATGACCACTAGGCAACGAACTTGAGGGACAGAGAAGAGGGTAGTGTTATCAACAGTAAGGTAGCCCTGGATGTGGGTAAAACAAATATTTCAGTCTTACAAGATGAGATGGTCAATAGACAGCAAGACACAAGAAATAAGGGAAAGGGAGAGATCAGGGGTAGAAAGATAGATTGTGTGGGTGTCATTAGCATACAGGTGGTACTGGAGGCGAAAATAGCTGATGGCGTCACCAAGGGAGGAGGCGTAGAGGGTAAAGAGCAAGGGCAAGAATGGAACCATGGGAAACTCTGACTGGTGAGAGAAAAGGTGATTGGTGGAGTTGGGTGTGGAGACCGAAAATAATTGGTTGGAAAGGCAAGATGAAAACCAGAATAGCACACTGATACAGAGGTCTACAGATTGAAGAGTTTGCAATAGGAGGGTTTTATGTGTCTGAGTCATGGAAATCTGCATAGACACATATGCATGCGGCCAATTTTGTGGTCATATGTAGAGTGATTTCACACAAGAAATGCTACACAAACTGGCATAGTGCTTACTCTGCATCAGATCCAATATGTATTTATAAGAAAGTGCGGGCTGATGCTAATTTTGCCATTTTGGATGTCATTTATACTTCAAAAAGTTTCAAATAAAAATAATGTATATATACATCCATATTCTGAGGTGAACTCATGTTAAGATCCATCAGCAGATAAGCGTAAATGCGTGTATATGCGTAAAACATGATATGCCATTAAGCGTAACATCATGCTGTTGATTTAAATCTAGTTATTAAATAATAAAATGTGCTCCCAGCACCATAGCTTATAGCCTGGCTTGGGAGACAAATGGTTCCCCAGAAAAGCACTAGGCTATGTCAGGCTGGGCTGGTGACACTATAACAAAGAAACCCGCTGCATGGAGTACCCCTGTCATTATATCACTCGACCCTATAAATAAATAAATGATGATGATGATGAACCCTAGCCTGTTCAGCACAGGACTGAATTTCCTGTAACCCCCCCTGGAAGAAAACAACCCTATGTTGAAGCACAGTGGCCATCCCAAAACACCCTGTAGCTGTATATGTGTGATAATAAACTAATAGCTCTTCTTTTTTTTTTTACTGGTTTACATATTTCACTTCTCATTTCTTAAATTACCAAATCATTTACTTATAAATTCATCTTTTTTACTAATCTTTTGACTTTCTCTTTCTCTTTTTAAGGTTTTGCAAGATGACTTAGAACAAGAACAAGTTAGAGTAAATTCACTTACTCATATGGTAGTAGTGGTGGATGAAGCAAGTGGAGACAGAGCTACAGCTGCTTTAGAAGATCAGTTACAGGCAAGTACATAGGTTTTACAACTATTATGTGCAGTAATAGATGGTCTAAAACTGGAATATTGTACAGACTGTGTGCTGCTGCAGTAACTTGAAAATATGAAGGAAGGACGAGAGTAGAGCATAATTAACCATGTGAAATGGCTCATGCAAGGTATGATGATGTATTAAGGTAAACTCAGTATTAAGCCTTTACTTCACACTAATGCTGTCATCCTTTATTGTTAATACACACTTCAATTTATAATGCTACTAGTGTATAAGGATTAGAAATCACAGAAGTGTTCTGTGATAACATAAAATAGAGACTACATTATTTTATATAGGTCACAGGACTTCAAATTGATTACTCCATTATTAATATTTCACACACGGGATGCATTATTTGTTATGTTGCACTCATTCAATTTGAAAATTAGTTGGCGGAATCAGAATTAATTATATACAGTAAAGAAAAATAGAATTTTCAGAAGTCAGTACCTTTATGCTCTATAAAGTCCCCTTTAATATTACCTTTTTTATGGAGAAAGGCGTATTATAATTATATTTTAAACATATTATTATCCACCCCTGAAATTTACATTATACTAATACATTATACTACTACATATTTAGCCACATTCATCTTTAGCATAACTTATGTTAATATTAACATAAACAGCATGTAATAGGATATAATTGTACATTTTAATTATTTCATAATGAAATAAGAGCTCTTGGGGCCATTAATTTGTAACTCAATTCAGAAAATATGAATTCATTATGAACACCTTTTGATCAAATGGAGACAATTACAAATGTGCACATTAGTGCCACCTTCTTATAAATTATACCTTTGTTACCGTGTTAAATACTATTTGTATAATCTTCAGTATTAAATAATCTGCGGAATTCAAATGGGCAGCAAAATATTATAATTTTGTCTCTATTTTTGAAATATGGCCAACTATAACAAATTAGTATGCTAACAATTTTAAGAATAACATGAATCACTGCTCAAAACACAGGTGGCTCAAATGCTCTAATTATCTTCCTGCTTTCCATGATTAGACCACAACTCATTACTACACCTAAAGAGTTGGGAACATATTCAACTATATTTTATACTCTGGAGAACAGTGTTCTCTTTGTATTTTTATAATGTTTGATTTGCTTTCATTGTGCGCTGGGAATTTGACAGAATGCAAGCTATTTTCAAAGATCCTATATACTGAAAGTCAGAAGGTGCTGAATCTATTGAGCTGCAAAATGTTGTTTGTCATTATCCATATTTTTATTTTCTACCAAATACTACAGTGGAACTGAGCACAAGCCTTGTCATTAACATTATGGCTCTCTGAGGCTTTACTGTCACTTTTAGCCTAAATGGCGAAAAATCCTCTGTGACATTTATTACAATCTACTGTTTGCAACTAATGGGGAATGCAAATAATATGTATTATAGTATAGATATCCATATTCACCTGAGCAGGGCTCTCATCAGGGGGGTAGGGGGAGTACTTGGGTAATTAGGGGGCCCGGGGTGACCTGCCTGTCACTTTCTTAAATTAAACTTATATCTTCTTTTGCCTGGCGGTGGAGAAACTCCCAGCCACTGATAGGCTAAGAGTGTGCTGCAAGGGGATGATGTCACTGCACAGCGCATTCCCAGTCTATCAGTCAGTGACTGGGAGCCACAGCATCCCGTCAAGAAGGGAGCAATCTGCAGGCAAAGAAACAAGATAAGTGAATCTAGGGTGGAGAATGGCTCAAAATGCATTAAAAAAATCTGGTAACTATAGAACCTTGTGACCACTGCTACACAGAAAGTTGCACTTAGTAATACTACTGTGTATCTAATGTGACCCCAATGCTCACATTTTAAATAATGTTTTATCTTAATAAGCCTTCTTGACAATGGCTTCCTCCGTTGCAAGCTGAAGACTTCTACCTCATGACTTATTTGCTTTCTTGAATCCGTAACTACAGATATTTTAGTTGAATTGTGATATTGTTTTTACCGATCAACATTGATTTCTAAAACGTAACTTGTTGATAATAACAAATTGCAACTTTCATTATGCAAATCTGTTACACACCCTACACATTCACATTTACTGTTGGCAAGCTCTGAAGTCACCAAGAGCATGAGATGAATATCTTTCTTTGTGTCACTTACACGAAACACATCAAGAATTTGGCTGCTGGTGAAGTATAATATTCATCAATATCATGATGTGGTTTTTGAATCTTTACATATTTATAATTAAAAAGCATCTTTGTTTAATATGCAAAAAAAATCTGGTGACACAGTTATTGTTTGTTTTCTATGAAAACTAGCTGTGAAATATTATTTTAAGATTAGTCTTTATTGATGATCCACTTCTCACATGTGTAATTTTATCTTTAAATAAGAGGTAAACAAAAACTATAACTCAAAGACAATATGGCGGTGCTTCATGCCTTACATAGATATTTGTTATTTTATCATAATTTTATTTTAGCAATATCATCATGTTCTAGGTGACTTTATATCTGACTGTTTGTGGGGAGATCTGCAGGGACTCCTGAAGAGGTTTGAGGGGCACGTGGGGAGGTCTGAGTGCCATATGGGGCATTTTTGTGTACATGTGGCATCTCAGAGGATATGGCCCTGTTTTGGAGCATGTGGGAGGTCTACATGGCATGTGGTGGAATTTTGGAGCAATTGAGGGGCATGTGGGAGCATTTTGGGAAGATCACTGTGGACATCCTGAGTACATTTTCGCACTGTGTGTTGGGCCCTGCCTGTTCCATTTCTACTGGGCCCCACATTTTCTGATGGCGTTCCTGCACCTGAGCGTATACTGTATATTTCTTGTCAATGCTTAACAGAATAGATGCATAGTTCTATCAACATGTTTAAAAGTCACAACATTGCCATTCAACTATGCACATTTGTAGTGCTATCCTGTTTGCTCTAGTCCCAAGATACTATACCTATAATCACACGTATAGTAGTTTCAGAAGAAGTATTCATATAATCTAAGGACTCTAGGTTTATTGAGGTCATGAGTATTAGTTCTGAAGATTACTCTAAGTGCCACAAATAACTACTTAACATTGTTCTCAGGGGAGGACTGGCAAATTTCAGCCCGGGGGCAAGGCTTGACTCAGCAGTCTATTTTAAAGGAAAAAAATGCAGGTGGTCCACTGACGCAGCCCAAGGTAGCCCACTATGGGACCAGCCTGATGCCCCCCTAACCACCAGCCCTGCTGCCACTGATTGTTCTTATCCATCAGCCTATTGACCAATAACAGTTCACTTTACCAGTTACGCATTGCGGCTGTCCTCTTCATTAGTTACCAGCTTGATTGCTGGACTGTGAATGTTCACACTGGTTACCCAGTCATCCTTACACTCTTATGATATCCAATATTATGATATTATACAATGTCTGCCAGTACTGATAGCTCATGGAATGGAGAGACACTCCATTTTTGGAGGGATTAGTGATTTTTCTGGAGGTATTTTGATTACCAATATGCATTTATATATATATATATATATATATATATATTTCTTGAAATCAACAGATATGGTTCTTGTATTATTTTTTTTTAACTACAATGGATACAAAATGACACACAAATTATATTAATAAACACTATGTGATGTTACCGTTAGTGATACCTTTATTTCCTAACCATAAAAAAAAATATATTTGCTAGCTTTCAGAGCACAGAGGCCCCTTCATCAGCATAAATAAACACTGAAATTGTCCTCAATGTTTGGGATTTAGGACATTCCAGATAAGGAATTTATCTGTAATTTATAGCAACATACCAGAAATATACTAGATTATATTTAAAAAGGACAGCTGTCTTTCTCTACTCTGCCACTTCTGCTGCCCTTCTCATTAAATTGTGTCAGTGCTCCTCACAGTAACTCCAGGAGGAGACGCTTGGTCAGCAGCATTTATTTGGAACATTTATATTCTTTTTTTACTGTTTTTTGGAAATCTCTGTATTGTGAGTTCTGTGATATTAGATTCCATCCATACTTCTCCATGCTATCTAAAAACACTTATATGAAAGGATTCTCAGACTCGGTTTTTCTGAAAACCGAGCCCCCGAATTTCGCAAATCTGAGTACCAAGCCGAGCCAGCTCAGAACTGAAATTGAGGCAAAACGTCATTGTTGCGTCATTGGATTTCATGGGTTTTGGATTCCATAAGTACCTCCCTCCCTGGAGATCCAGGGCCATTTCTCAGACTGACACAGGAGGGCGAGCAGCATTCTTGGCAGTCTCCAGTGCCATTGCTCACTCAGAAACAGGAGGGGTGGCAGTGTTTTTGCTAGTCTCCAGTGACATTGCTCACACAGAAACATGAAGGGTGCAGTGTTCTTGTCAGTCTCCAGTGCTATTATACTGTGCCATTGCTTACATAGAAACTGAAGGAGTAGCAGTGTTCTTGGCACTCTCCAGTGCTATTATACAGTGTCATTGCTTACACAGAAACAGAAGTAGTAGCAGTGTTCTTGGCACTCTCCAGTCTCCAGTGCTATTGCTTACACAGAAACAGACGGGGTAGCAGTGTTCTTGTCAGTCTCCAGTGCCATTGTACAGTGCCATTGCTCACACAGAAACAGAAGGGGTAGCAGTGTTATTGTCACTCTCCAGTCTCCAGTGCCATTGTACTGTACCATTATTCACACACGAATATTTCATGTGTAAAAGCCATGCTGGAAAAAAACAGTAAGGCAGTAGAAGAAACGGTATGTTTGGAAATTACACTAGTCCTTGAGGAGAGTCTATCCTTGAGTGCTATGTCTAAGCCTGACCTTTCTGATACTGTACTCATAAAGCCTTCTTTCACCATTTTTGCAAATGTGTGGTTGAGCAGCCCAAGTGTAGATGGTGATATAGAAACTGAGGATGCCACTTTGGATTTGCAACAGGATGAGGGGGATATTTGTGTAGCTGACGATGGCACTAATGAGAATGTTGATGATGATGTTTGTGTAAGTCCTGCACCAGTGGAAGCAGTCCTTGCCAGTGATAAGAAGAAGGCCATTACCATGCCTGAGCACAAGACCAAAAAAAACACCTTTTATATGTGGAATTATTTTTATCCAAATCCTGACAACAGTTGTATAGCCATTTGTAGCGCTTGTAAAGACACAGTCAGTAGAGGTAGTGACCATAACCATCTAGCAACCTCATACATGTTACATCTTTTGAAGAGAGTTCATGGGAAGCTTTTTGGAAAATCAGAAACTTATGTTAAGAAAATAACAACAAGCAGTCCAGTATCAGCTAGCTCTCTTCTCTAGATCCCAGCACCTACAATCTGCCCCGACAACACCTTTCATATCAATATCCTCACTAGTGATCGGGGTTAGTCCTGCATCTAAGTTGCTAAGACTAGATGACTCCTCCCCTATCCAGGATTCCTCTGAAGAATTCTTGAGCATTAGGCCCAATGCTGCTGTTGCTGCTGCTGGGGGTGGATTTTTTTATTCCAGAAGCAGACCACTATTAGTTTACAACAATTGACTGTTAAACAATCCTTTGCAAGAGGAAGCAAGTATAACAGTACAGCGCATCACAGGAGCCTTGGCGACTATGCTAGTATTAGATCTGCGTCCAATATCCACAATTAATGCAGCTGGTTTTAAACAGTTAATTGAGGTTCTGTGTTCCCATTACCAAATTCCATCTCAACACAATTTTGTTAGGCAACCAATTCATCACCTGTACCAGAAGGATAGAAATAATGCAATTAGTTGGGCTATAAAATGCCCCTCTACCCACTGTACGCTTAACCACAAATATGTGGACAAGCAGAACTGGGCAAACTAAAGATTATATGACTGTGACAGCCCACTTGGTTGGTAAATCACCTTCAGCAGCAGGAACAGCAGCAGTATCTACCAAAAAATGCCAGATCTTTCAGAGGCAGGCTACTCTGTGTATCACCAGCTTCACTAAGAGGTATACTGTTGACAACCTGTTAGAAAAACTAAGGGATGACTCTCCTCAGGATATGTGATTTCTGATAACGCCACCAATATTGTGAGAGTATTACAGCTTGGTGAATTTCATCACATTCCCTGTTTTGCTCATACAATCAACTTAGTGGCACCAAGCACTTCAGCCACAAATGTAGCAGTCCTTGTCGCGGAAGTGCTTGGTTTATTAAACTGTGCATGTCCATTTAAACGTTTTTCCAAGGACAATTCCATCTTGCACTGTTCCACATTTAGACCTTGGTCTACCAGTTTGTGTAACAGTTGACAATTCATTTGTCAACAGTATTATTAGGTTGCCAATTCATATGGTGGACAGTATGATTAGGTAGACTATTCAAATGTGGACAGTATTATTATAGGGCTTGGGATATGATTAAGGATAGCCCTATGGACAGCTCTAGGAATACGGATAGGGTTAGGGACAGGGACAGGAATAGGGACATGTCTAGGGATAGGGACAGGTATAGGGACAGGTCTAGAGACAGGGGCAGGGTTAGAGACAGGGACTGGGTTAGAATTAGAAATAATACTGTCTACATTTGAATTGTCAACCTAATAAATACTGTCTATATTGCAATTGCTGTGTTAATAATACTGCCGATGTCATTATATTTTCGACTTTATAACCTTGTCTAGTCTGCTGCCCATCAATCATATTGGGACTGAGTCATAAAGGAGAGCAAAGCAAAAAACTTTGCTCCTTGGCATAACGATGTTGCATTGGAGGAGGAGGTAAATTTAAAACGTGGGGACAGATTTATAGTTGTAATAGGGCATGTCCCAGATCAACTCTAAATTTCAGTGTAAAAATAAAATTATCAAGAATTTGTGTGCTACATGACAAAAAAGCCAGCATTTTCTTTATGTGCAAAATAATAAACTAATTTGTATCCCTTGCATTGTAACGTGGTTTTGTCCAGGATCAAATTTACTCATTTTTTTGCCTTGCTCTACTTTATGACTCAGGCCCATTATGTTAATCCGACGTAAGGGTGGGTGGAAGGGCCGAGGGACAATTCCATCTTGCACCACTTTTCTTTTCTGCCACTGCTGTATGGCAAAGATTCCTCAATTTGTTATGAACTACCATGTGTTTGTGCCATTGCTCTGTCAGTTAGTAACTAGCCAGCTCACTGCAGTCTTTGCATTCATTGACAGCACTGTTGGCTGTCTTAAGGCCCCTTAGCTTGTTTTGTGGGGGCCCAGACAAACAAAGCAGTTCAACCACAAAAGTGACACTCCCTGTCACTGAACTGCTTGGTTTGTTAAACTGTACCTGCTACCCCTCCTGTTTCTGTGTGTTTGTTAAAGCTTTTTAACATATGGGTGGGTTGAAGGGCCAATGGACAATTCCATCTTGCACCACTTATCTCTTCTGCCACTGCTGTGTGGCAATGCTCCCTAGATGTGCTATGAAGTACCAAATGTTTGTGCCATTGCTCTGTTGCTTATTATCCAGCCAGCTCGCTGCAGTCTTTGACTGAAAGTGAATGAAAATAATATTGTGACCTGTAAGGTGCTCAAAATATACTGGAAATGACTGCAAATTACAATAGAAGTAGCATGGGAGAAAACTCATTTTACAGCATGACTGATGAGTTTGATTTCCAGGAACATCTGAGATATCTGTCTCAAAGGCTGATCTTTTAATTTGGTGAAAGATATCAAGCACTAACTGGCAGCTGTGATATCGAACATATGCACCAAAGTTGGACAGATGACCACCTACATTAAAGACCTGGAAGAGGCTTAATGCCTCAATGCACAATCTATGAATCAGCTTTATTTACATTGAGACAACAGCATGCCCAGTAAGTAGTTCTCCACAAGCACACTGAAAACATTGATAACTGAGACCGCATAATTTGATCTCTAAATAACTGTTTTTTTGGAGTTAACCATCCAAAATATACTTAGACCTCACCATTAATTACTAGGATGGGCAGAGGACTCACCAGTTGAGTGTAAAAGAAACCACAGGCCAGAGATTAATCTCAGTATATTGTTTTCCGTGTCTTAATCTACATGTACAGAGGAGACATCCACTGTGAAGCCCAGCAATAGTCAGCCATTATCTGCAATCAAAGTCTTCCAGGATGTCTGCTGGATTACGCTCCATTGTAGGAGAGCTCTCCTTCCACTCCTTCAGAATCCATGTGATAGTGGTATCTCCTATCACTGGGGTTTCCCCTTCTTCTTGACTGCTACCAACAGGGGCACAGAGCTGCCCTCAGGCTCCCAGAGGACCACACCAGCTCTTTGCACCCCTCTGACATCTCTGGACTTGTTCTAGGACTCCTACAACCTCTGGAGCACAGTAAAACTACAAAAAAATAAAAGGCATCCCATATTTAAAATGCTTCCAGAAATATCCACGCCAAGCCAAAGAAAATACATGTAGCCAGACCATGTCCCATTTTCAGAGTGCTTCCAGAAATATCCTTGCTAGCCAAAGAAAATACATGTAGCCAGACTCAATGAAGACATGGAATATCAAGCTGGGTCACCGTTAATACCTCTAAATACTGCTCCCCACTAACGTTGATATCTCATGATACTATTTGAATTCCTATGAATACTGTAATCAAATGTGGAAATAACCTTGAGTATAATGTGGAAATAACCTTGAGTATAATGTGGAGTAACGTTCCACGTTGGATTTTTCTTTATTCTGCCTTGGGGAGCTACAGTATTTGCTGAAATATTTTTACATCTCTTTAACCAGGACATTTTTTTTCCACCTTGACCAAGACACAAGTGACTTAAGTGAAAGAACACTTGTATCAATACTGGAGGACCTGGTTTGCATGACTTTGTTATAGAAACAGATAATTGACTGCTATTAAATTGACCTTAGTCTCTATCAGTGTGTGTGGGTATTTAGACTGGAAGTTCCAGTGGGGCAGAGACTGATGTGAGTTCTCTGTACAGTGTGCGGAATTAGTGACGCTATATAAATAGCTGCTGCTGATGATCATAGGGGGTTCTGTTGAAGATTTGCTAGCACCTCTGAAAAGAACTCCTGTAACAAAGTTTTTTACCACCTCCTCTTTTCTGCTCTTTCTCTAACTAACCTTCCTGTTCCTCTTCCTCTTTACTTCAGCCACTCCATTTTCCTATTTTCTGGCATTAGTTTTCCAAGTCTCCATGTTTAACAATTACTTACTTATGACCGCCCCCTCAAATTTTATGGGCAAGGGTTGGATGAGAAAAGGATGCTAACTTGGCCTGTTTGCTATACTTCTATTAGTTTGTTATAAAACTAATTAAAAAGTTGTAAGAAAGGGTATAAAAAAGTACTTTCATATTTAAGCACACCATTTTTGTGGCATCAATTCCAGGAACGTTTAATAAAAATAAAAAATAAAAATGATAAAAGTGCAATCCAAGGAGCATACATTAAAATACTGTGTTATTCAATGCTCAGTTGCATGCATTGTAAGCTCATTTTAATGAAAAGATTCAGTTAACATTTGTCAAGCTTTTATCACCAATTGCCGGTTTCACTAACTCTGTCATTCAGATGCACAATGAATACTGTTATTTCTTACAATTCATTATGTCATGCAAATTATATCAATCAATACTTAATTTCTTTCCAACCATGAAGAGGACAAATCTCTTTCATACCTTTTTTTTTTTAAATACAGACCACAAAGAGTCACAGAGATTGCGTGACCTTTAAATTTTTAGTTGGCATGAGATGATGTATCACCCAAAGTAATCCTAAAAATAGAAGGCAGCAGGTGTGTGTCTGCCATCAGAGTAGAATAATTATGAACATTTTCAATGGGAAGCACTTTGAAAACTATTGAGTCAAATGTATCACACCCATACTGATCAGTTTTCAGTGATCAGCTTTAATTGGTAATCTGCTTATCAAAATGTAGACTTTGACTAACAAATTTAAAAGATGTGAGTAACAGATATTGTTTCCAGTAAATAATTCCTTTAATACATTCTTTGTAAAATATATTGTTTTATTTACAAATGTAGGTAGGTTTCTTTGTAAAAATATAAAAGGGGTTTTATAGTCTTGTTAAATACTCCACGTATCCAGATCTTCTCTGCTTAATACAGGCCTTTCCAATAATGGATTGGTGTTCTCCTGCTCAGTGTTTGCCAATGCCCACCAATGAAGCAGAGCAAATCACTTTATTAATGAATTAGTTAATCCCACCAAAAATGTAAGTTTGCAATGGATCTCTCCTTTTAATATGTACACCAATCCATAGTACAAAATCTTGTATTTGCTTGCATTAGCTAATGAACTAGACTGATTATTATTATTATTATTATTACAATTTATTTCTATAGCGCCAGCACTTAATTCCGCAGCACTGTACAGAGAACACACTCATATCAGTCCCTGCCCCATTGGGACTGATAACATTAAAATAAAAAGCAAAAATGCCTCATAACTACAGTCTCAATCACATTTTGTTTATGACAACTTTAATATAAATAAATAATACTTATATATGAGAGAGGCTTTAATATGGACCTTAGTCATTAGTTTAAAATATGAGAGAATCCTAACATAAGGATAGCAGAAGAAATAATAATTTGGTTGAAATTGTTAAAATATAAACCCATTTATATTAAATCAGTTGAAGTAAATCCAGTTAACAGTTAATTATATAGTGATATCCACTGTATTGCAGCTAAATAAAATAACACCTTAACTTTCAATCCCATTTCTATGGTAACAATATCAGATTATTTTCAATAAAGGTTTATTTTGTTACTCAGAATGAATAACTTCCCTTTCAGCAATGTTCACTTGCAAGAACGAACATGCCCATTAGCTGAAGCACGTGTCATTAATATTCCCTCAATACACATAAACTCCTTTTCAACCCTGTCATCATGATTCCTATATTGTAAATTTGGTTGTCTTATGACATCCATCTCATCCCATCACCAGATAAGGCAAATATAGATGAAGCAAGATTCCCTAAGATCAAGCTCCTATCTCTCAGTGCCATTAATGTAGCCTCTGAGTGGGCTTCCATCACTTAATAAAGCAAGTGAGGTTAATGTATTGTAATTTGGGACATAGTCTACACTTTAGAAGGCAACAAAATGTGTCAATTGTCAGAGTAATTTTCGCACAATATATATATTTACATTTGTTTTCTGAAATACCCAATTAATAATAATTACTTGCTCAAAGGTTCTGCTAAATTCTAACAGTGGTGTGAATGTTTACTGTATTCAACAAAATCTCTACTCCTTTCTCATAGATTACAATAATCTATCAAAATTACATTAGCTGCCTGTTCTGGATTATTTATGTTATCTAATGTGTACTGTTGCCAATTTAGCATGCATATGATGGCATATATGTTGTGCTATGTAGCATTTTAAGATGTTGTGATACTTTTTAATTAGGAAAATATCAAACTGATCAACATAATTTAAAATAATAAACAATAGATTTATGTCCTCAAAGATAAAGGAATAAACACTGAATGGAACATTTGAAACATTTTTATTAATAACTCAACATTTCAGGAGATCATGATGTTATATTTCATTTGTGTGCTCCGCTGCCTTAATAAATTCCCACTTGGAACCCTACTATGTGGTCTTGTGTGGAGAACACATTTTAATAATCTTGTGTGATCATAAATTTGTGGGTGATCCCAAATGCCTAATATGCTGCATAGTAACAGATAAAACAATCATTAAATTTCCCCTGCAGCCTTTTAAAGCATGAAGTGCAAACTTCTCATTTCAGAGTTTTACCTTTTATAATTTGTGTTGTTTTAGTATTACATTACTTTTTCTAGGCTTAAAAAGAACTCAAATAATAGATAATGAAGATAGATGATACAACATTTTACAGAAAAATATACTGACTATTATAAAACCATTTGTTTGGGGAATAATAATGCAAATTGATGTATAATAATAGTCAACCTGAGGGAAAGCAGTTCTTGCTTCAAAGTACAATCAAAATAAAAACATTTATTGTGAGAAATGCAGAGCTAAATAGTTTAAACTGCAGTTTTCACTAGATGAAATGTTTAAGTGAACAATGCATTTTATATAACCATATTAGAGTCTTCCATGTTAGAGCACGTTAGAATATATTTTTCTAAAACACACTCACAGACCTGCTCCCATCTTACCCTGCCTATGCCCCATATAACATAACATAAAATCTTTAATTACAATAATGTACAGATAAGAGTCCCTGGACTCTGCTGACCATCTCTCATTTTACATACATATGGAGTAGAGTTTATTGCTGCAGTGAATGGTGTAGTCTTCTCCATTTCTGCAAAAGTTATACTGCCATCTGCCTTATTACTTCTGTCAGAAATAAACCAATTATGCTATCGTAAATATAGGCATATTATTTTTCTATTTAAAGTAAATAGAACAAGTTTATAAATAGGCAAATGTAAAATATCATGTGCAAAGCAGTGTATAGAATATATTTAGCGTATAGACCATTCATACTGGCAAGTTTATCTGCAGAACATTCACTACAGGCAGCCAAGGGAGGAATTACTGCCACTGCAGGGGGTGCTGCTGCTATTGGACCCAAAGGTGAGATGACCCCACCAATGCGGGACCAATCCTCTTCCCCTGAAGTCCACTCTGCTACTCTAAGCATGTGTGTTGGTCCCAGAAGAACAAAGTTCGGTACCAGCACATGCGTAGTGAAGCCCAGCCTGGCAATGCCATGTTCCTCAGCTTCCTATCACATGCACTCCTACCTGTTCTCTCATGTAAGCATTAGACTTGATGAAAATTAATAGGCATTAGTGGTTGTCATAGGGGTCGGAGATCCCTCAGATAGCTGCATTTTTATGAAAGATCATGTTTCAGTGTGTAAATGGGCCATCAAGTAGAACGAGAAATAAGTTTCTAATGCATTCAAAATAAATTTCTATATCTTTGTTAGTTGGTTTGTAGCTGCAACCTATTTATTTAATTATAATTATTAATTAGATTATGTTGGGTGGTAAAGCATAAGCACATATTTGGAGTATTATAACTCCAGTGGTTTATTTCTGATATGAAATGTAGCCAGTTTGCTCTATGAATAATTGGCTTCAAAAGCTACATTTCAGTGAACTTTTGTAAAGTGGTGCCAGTTTCTCGCCATGCATGACTCCAGTGGAAATCAACCTTAATTTACTTAAATATTGCCTTGAATATGAGCGCTTAAGATGAGATAACTTGTGCAGAGTGTTTCTTACTTCATACGGTTCACAAGGCCTAAACTAATTTGTTGAGCGGAATGTAATTTGGTAGAAGTTTTAGATGGAGAGTACCTACTGAATGCTTAGGAATTCTATCGCATGGAAAAGGATATTAGATGTATTAGACGAAGAAATGAGCTAAGTAGATTGAAATATTTCCACAAACCACATTTTGATGGATTTGGGATTTCTAATATGATTTTACCATAGTAAGCAGAAAATGTCCACTTATTTGGAATATATGTAATCATACATTTAATAATGCATTTTTCATTTTCAGCATCTGGGAGACCGCTGGGCTGCCATATGCAGGTGGACAGAGGACAGATGGATTCTTTTACAGGAAATTCTTCTGAAATGGCAACAATTTGCTGAAGAACAGGTTAGGTTTTCTAAGCATAACATGTAACAATCCATTTTATGATTCATCACTTTTTGGCTCAACATAGCATATTCTATTTCTATGGGATTTATTATTATTATTATTTCTATGATTATTATTAATAATAATAATAATAATAATAATAATAATAATAATTTGTTTTTATATTTTTTATATATATATCTTTTATTACTATTTTTAATTGAACGTCAAAAGTTTGTTTCTCTTTTTTTCATCATAGCAGATGTGGATCACCGAGCCCATGTGGTCTGAGTGGGTTATATATAGTTTTACCTAATTTTTCCAATACACGTTTAGTTAAATCAATGAGCATAATGCATTATGTACAGAAAGCTAAACACCTATGTCTGTTTATATTTACTCAATTTGAATGTGAACTGCCCTATTACTTGCCTGGTTTAAGTAATCATGAGCTTTAGAGATAGCTGTAAATCCTAGTAAGCATATCTTGTGTTATACAACTTATGATGGACAGCTTTCAAATTAAAGCTTTGACTAAGTATTTGCTCCATGGGCACAATTGTCCCAATGTAGTTTACAAATATAGCTGGTTTTGAAATGAAATGAAAAGTCATAAAATAAACAATTATACAAATAGATTTTAATTTCTTGTATAGACCTACCAATACTAAAATGATGGAAATTTAAGCATTATAGTTCTACAGAATTTTATAGAACATCTAATTCAGAACAAGGTACACCTCAAAGTCATGTATTGCTGCCAGTTATTACAAGTCATTGCTCCTACTATTTACGTATTAAGTGGGGTCTCTGTATTGGATGGGGTCACCTAGATTGAGGAGTTTAGCCCAATTTTTTTACATATATTTATTAATGCAGACTACCAGTTTGCTAATCTCTTTGGGTCTCTATAACTCTGTTTCAACTACTGTAGCTCTAAAGATATAGGCTTAACTAGACCCTTGATTTTTCAGGAAAGCCCACCATGGACTAATCTAAATTGTTAGGGAATCATTCCCTGAACATTTTAACTTTTATCTCATATTCTAATACTTAAAGGAACTTTTAAATGTTCTGGAAAAGTTATTTATTCAAATTTACATTCAGACATTATTTTATCCAACTACTTAATGCAACCTTTAATTGTATTTTAGTGCCTATTTGATGCCTGGCTCACAGAAAAAGAAGAGACGGTGAATATTATTCATAACACAGATTTTAAGGATCAGAATGAAATGATTTCTAACTTAAGGAAATTAGCGGTATGTTTGACCATTTAACCATTTTCCTCCAATATATTCTATTGGTTGAAATGTTTCCATTTTGTGCATTTATTTGTTATTTTGTTATAAAATTATTTTCTTTACAATTCATGCTGATAATATTGCTATAACTGTTTATTTCATTGTTTCCTTTTTTCTATTCCCATTGTCAATCCTCAGGAAGTGGAAAATACAAGATAAAAACTGTTGCTTCCACGAAACACATTTCAATAAAAATCACTCTGTGTTAAAGTATGTCCTTCTTTGCATTTGTGCTGGTAAATAATACTAGGAAATCGAATAATGATGAATAATAATAATACTGAAATTGTAGCCATTTCTATTAAAGAAAATCTAGGAATTGCTCCTTTTGTGCAAACAGTCACTCGCATTAAACCAAAATAGTATATGGTGAGGTATATATGAGCAACATTCTCACTGTCTTCTATTAATTATAAGCACCAAAATAAAAAGTAAGATTGCTTATCTGTGATTGGAATGTCATAAGTATAGGCTCTGCTTCAACACACCAACTGGGTTAGGAAAAGGAAAATTGGAACCAATAGTGTAATACCATTTAAATCAAGGTTTTCTGCTGCCACATTTATTGATTGATTTCTTCATATATAAGGAAAAACTAGGAAAGATTGAAGGGTGGGAGTAAATCCCAAAAACAGAATCTCACAATGTCAAAATCAAAGGTTCTGTGTTTAGAACTGAAACATCAGGATTCAATGTCCCCCTGTCCTTTCTTTACTTCTTTCTCCTTTTATATATGAACATATCAATCAATTAACATGGAAGTGAGGAGGGGGACTACAATCACCACATACCTTCATTGACAGATATAATGCTATGAGTAGCACATCCTAATGTACATGTTTTTATGTGCAAATAAAGATGTTTCAAATTGTATTCACTATTGATATTCTGATTTTTCTCTCCACTAATATGTTTGGTTTGCTATAGAGGATATTGAATTTGTTTTCATTATAGAATTGATGATGTTACAATCACTATAAAGCAATTCCTACATTATTTTTGGTATGTTTTTGCATTTAAAGAAAACAATGAAAATATTTGTCAATATACACCTCACCTAATGGGTACATCTATATTTTGCTATTACACCCTGTTAAGACCCTGACTCAGATCAGGTTGCTACCCTACTGTGGATGGAGATTTCCTGTGAGTGCTGAACTACTTTTTTATACATTTCACTTAATGATAACCTTGATCTATTGTTTTACCGATATTGATGCTTGACTTATTTTAGCACCAATTTGTTCTTCTTACATTTAAAAGTGTTTAAACATAGTTTTTTAATTAGTAAAATTAGTTTTCAAGATGAATCCAATAGTCCTTGCTTTTATCTGCACTCTTCAAGTACATACTGCAATTAGTACAAGATGATGAACGTACAGAGCAGTGAGTTATAAAATACACTTTCAAGAGACCTGATGCATTGTTGACTAATAACAATAAGCTGTATATAAGCTTTAATTCAATACAATATGATAATATACTGATGATATGATGAACATGGTTATGTCATCATTGGAGAGGTATGGCAATGACCAAAATAAAGAAAATAATGAAATGATGTCCTTTAACCAGATGAAAGGGGATATGCAGTGAATTAATAGGACTCCAACAGCGGCTTTGCAGAGATGATTGTAATGGATAAAATAATTGAGCAAGAGCGTATGATATGGCTGCCATGATCACACAGATATGTGCTCACCTCCAACCAGAGTACAAGCAGTCTCATGTGGACACCCATGAAATAAGCATTGTTTTCTCTATAGACTTGTATGGCAGATAACAGAGCAGTTGCTTGTACTAGGCAACATAGCAAGATTATATACAAACAACTAGCATAATAATGTTTGTTTTTGTGCTCAAAAAATATTTTTTAACTACATTGTATTGGCTTATAATGAATGATAAAAAATAAAAATTAAGCTAAGAGTCCTCCAGCCAGAAGGCATTTAATGTCAGACAGATGTTGATTGCATAACGGCTGTTGTTTTACAGCTCTGTGATACATTTCTGGGATATGATGGTTTCATATAACACTTACTACAGCTTCCTTGCACCGTATGCTGCAGTGTCTATCTCAAAATATCTTGGTCTTGAGTTACAATATCTCACTTACTTTCCTTAATACTTTTCTTATTACTTCTGCTATAATATGGATACTTTTACATATTTCATATGGACAGTTTTACATATTAGTTTTCTTCCAATGTTACAAGGTGTCTTTTTAAACTGGATAATCTTACAGTTAGATTTATAAACTGTTTCTGATTTAAAGCTAGAACTGAAGAGCCAATGAAAGTATAGGAAGGTGGTATAGTTCTGCAAGGCCATGGTCCAGTATTATGAGAGTGAGAGCCTTTGGGCTTCTCATTGCTGAGCTTAGGTGCTCATGTAAGAAAGTAAGAGAGCTCAGGAAGAAAAGAGCGAGTCAAAATGAAAATAATGGATAGCCAGATGCCTTCAAAATAGAGGTACCTTAAGAAGCGACTAATTCTGCAGAATTAGTGGCGCTATATGAATAAATAGATGATGATGATGATAATGAGTACTTTGTGGCAGCTGCAGTATGATTCAAATAGAAGTTTTGCTGTAAGAGTTTTTTATTGTTGGATTTGCAGATTTCCCAATTCTATAGGTTAGTCTAGAAATTCCATCCTGTTGTTTTGGCTGGTTGACTGTTAATAGAACCTTAGTCCTGTGCGCTAAGTAACCTGGTCAGAGAAAGATAACTGGAAAGAAGGGTGTGATGATAACTCCTGTGGGAGTGAAACAGAGGGGATGCTGGTAAATCCCATCAAGAAATCTAGGTGCAGTCAGGAGTAGGGACTGAAATGAAGTTAGAGTTCAGATGACCATATGAATAATTTGCTTTATGGGTGTTGAAGCTCCAGTGTGAAAGCATTTGTGTGTGTTCACAATTTGTTTTTATTTAATCCTCCTTAATAATGCGTCTTTCTACAAAATAGTAATGAACCTTAACTTCCACAAATAGTAGACTAAATAAATATCATCAAAAATTATACAAATTATGCACTTCAGCCAATATCAGTCTACATTAGGTGATTTGCCTACCGTATCAGGAAAATGGGGACTATTATGTATAATAAAGACAATGTTAAGAAAGTGAGGAGCACACATTTAAGGCGGACACTTTAGCCAAGTACCTGGAGGGATATTTATTTTATGGCTTACTTTCTCCTGAAAATTTGAGCAAATGTGTATTTTCCAATTTTTTTTGTAACATGTCATAATGTCTTTTAACAGATTTTGAAAGGAGAACTAGAAATGAAAAAGAAGACAATGGATACGCTGTACTCACTAAGTCAGGATCTCGTTTCTTCATTGAAAAATAAGGCAGTATCTCAAAAAAATGATGCAAGGCTCGAGAACTTTGCTCAGAGGTGGGATAATCTTGTGCAGAGGCTGGAGAGTTGTACCATGAAGGTAGGTTTGTATGGCGATACCTATGTCATATTATCAGATTATCTAAGTAAAATGCTCACACAATTGGCATTCATAACTACAAATGATAAGAGAATTATTTGTAAGTCATTATCAAAATCATTCCTCAGCTATTTTGTTGGGATACTACATTTGGATAAATAAATGTTGTTTCAAACCTAACTACTTGTGAGCTGGAGATTTTAGCTGATGTACAAAATATGTTTGACAATATAGAGGCTTGAGCTCTTACATCATCTTCCTCTGCTATTCATTATAATTTACTATTAGTTCTTTTACTTTGTTGCAACAATGCTGCAGCCCTCTGAAGAGAACCTGATAACTTAATGTTGATAAGTGTTCAAACGTAAGAGGGCGGAAAAATATTTGAATGTAATCTTATTAGCAAAGAAGGAGTGAATATCTCATTCAGTATATTAAGCAATTCATTTGCTCACATAGTTAAAATAGTTATTATCTGATTCTTGATGATCTAGATTGAATTTGTCTTGATTGTAACAGGTCTTTCCCACTGCTTACGGTATTTGAATGATACATTAGTATTATGTATCCCTTTAGTAGCCAAAGTCAGATATATCTAACAGTTAATTATTTCTAATAAATATGATATCTGTGAGCATTGTCCATTGACATATGGTTAATAGCATCACAATCAGCATGTTCTGATGTCAGAATATGGTGATTATACAATCAACAGGCCTACACATAAGGTACCCACACACACTTCATTCAGAACCACTGTCAGATTTGACAACACACAAATTGACAAGTTTCTTAGGATCAATACACATAATATTACACATATCATTCAAATATAATTGAACCTATATGAACTCCAACTGACAAGACGTCAGAGTCCGGTCCCACTAAAGGGTTTTAAGAATTTTAACAGAGCACTTAATTTCTTTCTCTTTTCACTTTTGTAATCTTTATTTTATTATTTTGCCTTAATGGACCTGTTGAATCAGGAAGTGTGAATATGTTTTTAACATGTAACCAATAAAAGTGGTTTTAAAGTTGTAAAATAAGATGGAGTGCATTCTCTTTTATTCAACTCTGGTCTTTAAGAGAATATGCACTTACATACTCGACTAACATCATTCAGATGTTCATTGGGATCAGCAGTTTTATTTGGGCCATATACACTGCAATCTTAGGCAGCCCAAGTGGCCATCAAAATCTTGGTTTGTAAAGGCACATTTTATTGGCCCAAGTCTAAATTAATGCATGGTCTCTTCTCCCCTGCTGCAACCACAGCAGTAAATATACATCCTGGGATAAGTTAAGTATCAGAAGTCACATTAGCGCAATTTCATATGGGCCTGATACTCTAAGCTCCTGAACAGCCTCAGCTGGAGCACGAGAAGAATAGCGCCTTCCATATACTACTGACATGACACCATATAAAATCAGTGTTAGACATAAAGGAGAAGTGGGAAGGATGAAGAGGAGGAGATATTGGATATCTAACTTTTTTAAGTCCATAAGCAACTTTTTGTGTTGATAATGACTTGTCTGCCGTATGAATAAAAGAAAGAAAGAGTAACTGTATAAAAAAAAGTACGTGCCCTCCTAAAATCTTTAACCATCCCCAGTGCCGCCCTTTCTAGAGATCATCTTCTTCATGCTGATTAGCACTGGGACACTTCCCAGCTACCTTAGTTTTTGGGTACAGTGGTAATAGTAATATAAATAAATCTGTAATAAACAAATAATAATAATGATAATAACAAAACAACTAATAAACAAACTGGGTAAAACAGACAGAGGTGAGAAGGCCCTGATCGCAAGCTTACAATCTCTAGGACAATGGGAGTTTGATACATGAGGTTAAGTCTACATTTTGCACTTCGGTCCAGGCAGACTGCAAAGGTAAAAGTGACTCATAAGCTAAATGATCCTGTCACACAACAATGTTGGTCAGGGGGTAGTTCCCTTGTGTGAAATTGTGTAACGGGTGGTAATAGGGTAATGTAGTGAGGTTAAGAGGGTGGTAGAGGAATATTATAAGCTTGTCTGAAGAGGTGGGTTTTCAGAGAACACTTTGTAGACCAGAGGAGAGTCTTATTGATGCGAGGGAGAGAATTCCATAGAGTGAATACAGCCTGAAAAAAGTCCTGTAACCGGGAATAGGAGGATGTAATGAGGGTGGATGAGAGACGCAGATCTTGTGCAGAGCGGAGTTGCCAAGTTGGGAGATATTTTGAGACAAGAGAGGAGATGTATGTTGGTGCAGCTTTGTTGATGGCCTTGTAGGTTAGTAAAAGTAATTTTATATTGGATTCAGTAGAAAACTGGCAACCAGTGTAGAGACATACAGAGTGATTCAGCAGAGTAATAACGATTTGCAAGGAAAATCAATCTTGCCGCTGCGTGCAAAATAGATTGTAGGGGTTTGAGTCCGTTTTGGGGAAGACCAGTAAGGAGAGAATTGCAATAGTAAATGCGGGAGATGATAAGTGCATGAATTAAGATTTTTGCAATGTCTTGTGCGAGATATGTACAAATTCTGCAATTTTTTTTAGATGTATTTAACATGATTTAAATATAGAGTCAATGTGGGGAACAAGGGATAGGTGTGAGTCAAGGATTACACCTAGGCAAGCTTTTGGGGTGAGATTTATGATCATGTTATCAACAGAGATAGAGATGTCAGGTATGCTCTTTTTGGTGGGTGGGAATATTATTAACTCTGTTTTTGAACGATTAAGTTTGAGTAGGTGAGAGGACATCCAAGATGAAATGGCAGAAAGACAGTCAGTTACACAGGACAACACAGATGTCGAGAGATCAGGAGAGGATAGATAAATTTGGGTATCATCCGCATAGAGATGATAATGAAATCCAAAGGAACTTATTAGATTTCCAAAGAGAAGCGGTATAGATAGAGAACAGCAGAGGACCTAGCACTGAGCCTTGCGGTACTCCAACTGATAAAGGAAGCGGAGAAGAGGTGGACCCAGAGAAATTAACAGTGAAAGAGCAATTAGAAAGGTAGGATGAGAACCAGGATAGAACATTGTCTTGAAGACCCAGGCATCGTTTGTATGAGGAGAGAGTTGTCAATGGTGTCAAATGCAGCCAAGAGATCCAGGAGAATTAGGAGAGAGTAATGGCGTTTAGTTTTAGCAGTGATCAGATCATTGACAACCTTGGTCAATGCAGTCTCTGTGGAGTGTTGAGAATGAAAGCCAGACTGAAGAGGATCCAACAGGTTGTTTGCAGAAAGGAAGCGTGTGCGTCGAGTGTAGGCAAGTCTCTCTAGAAGCTTGGAGGGGCACGGCAGCTGAGAAATGGGACAGTAATTTGAGAGAGAGTTTGGGTCAGAATCTTGTTTTTTCAGAATAGGAGTAATCACTGCGTGCTTGAATAGTGATGGAAAGATGCCAGTAGAGAGCGAGAGATTACAGATTTTAGTTAGAGGTGAAATGAGCACAGGAGACAGGGCTCTACTAATTTGCGAGGGAATAGGATCAAGAGGACAGGAGGTAGAGTAGGAAGATAAGAGGAGAGTAGAAATTTTCTCTTCATTTCTGGGGTCAAATGAAGAGAAGGTGTCAGAGAGTGGTGGAAAGGAATTGAGCTGATTGCTTGTCCAGGAAGAGAATACCATTTCTAGTCTGATCTTATCAATCTTGTCCTTGAAGTAGGAAGCAAGATCCTAGGCACTGATAGTAGATGGAGGGTTCGGGGTGGGAGGATTAAGAAGAGATTTAAATGTGTTAAAAAGGCGTTTGGGGTTAGAAGCCTGAGCATAGATAAGAGATTGGAAGTATGTTTGTTTTGCAGTGTTGAGAGCATTTCAATAGGAGCGGTAGATAGAAGTATATGTGAAGAAGTCATTAGTGGTGTGAGATTTACGCCAGTGACGTTCTGCTTTGCGGGAAAGTTTTTCAAGATTTTGCGTTGTTGTTGTGTGCCATGGCTGACATCGAAGTCTATGTGTAGTCTGAAGTCGCTGAAGCCACTTGAGTTACATACAGCACATATTTTCTTTAAAAGGGAAAATTCAGTTTATGTTTTTCTGATATTTTCCTTCCTGATCTGATCTGCATTTTAGTAGCATTCCATCAGAATGTGAAATCTTCAGGGTCTGCTGTTTCTGTAACTCTGTGAATACTATAGACTTCTTAACTATAAAGCAGCTCTCCCCAATAGAAAGGGTGACCAGTCATTTCAGTAGCGCAAAGAGCTTTTACTGCAGCATTGTCCTCTTATTGAAGCCTGCAGATACCTGACCTTGACAATATTACATTATTGACAATAATAAAAGCGAAAAATAAATGTTTCTTTAAATGTTCTCTTAACCTGATCTCAGCTAAGAAAAACACATTTAATTCCTATTTTCCTGTTGTTAAAAGAATGAATAATAAACATTCACAAAAGCTCTCACTGTGTGTAGTTTCATGCAGACATATTTAAATAAACATTATCTAAGAAAGTTCTTCTGAAAGGTGTTATCAGAGCATGAATAAATACTACTATTTTCAGCTTTACTGCTACACAGAGTTCTGACTCATCTGTGTTAAATTTGTGGTTATCACCCCAAGCAAACAGCATGTAAGGTGGAGGTATATGAGAGGCTAGACACTAGAAAGATTATTAGATAAAACTCTGTTTCATAGCAATGTTTTATTATTACTTGCCAAGTAATGGGAGAGGCAAAGATGTAACGGCTATAGGAGCAGTTTCACGAGGTTTGCAAACATTGTGTTCTGGCCCCCTGAGCGGCGAGCTGAAATTTCGCGAGTAAACTACCGTATTAACGCTTTTCACGCGCAATATTACCGTATAAACGGTAATATTTTTTGAGCGCTCGTTTTTTAGCGTTAACGCTAACAATTGAATACGCCCTAGTATTTTCAAACTCATTTGCTACACGTCCACTGAAATATCTAGGTCACAATTAAATAGGCTGCAAGCTACTGAAATATGCTTATTTTTCTAACATAAGCTGCAGAAAAGTTAAAAGCAACAGTTTGAGATATGTGTATTGATTTATGTCAAAGCAAGGCTAGTCAGAATTCACTCTTTTATATAATCAAACAAAGTGGGTAAAATAGTTTAATCGTTTATCGGAACATTGCCATTAATAGTGCTACATTGTTATTTTACCCAGATATTGCATATATCCAGATATATATTTCAAAGAGAGGAAAGTAAATCAGAGGATCATGTTTCAGAGTCTTCCATAATAATAGCTCCTGTCAGCAGTGTTTGTTTCCCATTTGGAGCAATGCAAGTGCAATTATTTCTGGAGATTCGTGCTATCTGGCACAAAAAACAGCTAAGTTCTGACAAAACATTTGTTTTCCATTCACTGATCTGTTACTTATACCACTGTCACTCTTAGTTAATTACACCTCACAATACGTTTAGTTTACTGCTCTTTAGGCATCAGTAGTTTTTGTGCAGTGTTATCTCATGCTTAAAAGTGTAGGAGTAGTTATATGCAGTGGAAAACCTTGCTGAGCCCATAGTTACTCATATACAAGTGTTGCACTTAACACTTAACCTGCGGATTCCCGACATTGCTGCTTTAAATGAACAGTTACCTAGGTCGCACCGTTGAGTGACTCGGAAGTCATGTGCCGAGGAGGTCTGTCGTCGGAATTAGTTGCGGTCAGCATCGTCCACCCATAGGAAATCTGCAGCATCGCTTTGTAGGCAAATCTGTTTATATTGATGTAGTTTTTTTTAAAATCGGTGTTTCATTGTAGGTATCGTTGTTGTCAGGGATGTGGTAACCGTTTTTACTATTACCACCGCTTTAGCCCAATAGGCCTGATTTCCCCTGTGTTCATCCAAAGAGTATCATTGTAGGGAGTATCATGTAGGGATAGTCTGTTACTGCAGCGCAGACGAGGGCCTGATGGTAGAAGGTAGCGGAGTCCAGAAATGGACCGAGGTCAGAGGGGCAACAGCAGCCAGCAGAGTGAAATCCAGGCAAGGGTCAGGGCCGGCAGAAAGCAACGTATTCGGAGAACAGGCAGATGTCAGGGTCACAGGCAATCCAACAAAGTACAGTAAGCAAGCCAGGGGTCATACACAAAGAATCAATCCAAAATAGCACAGTAGCAGAGGAAAGGAGCAGGTCAGCAACCAGAGACTGAAAGCTATAACCGGCAGTGAGGCTAAGCCCTCTTTGCTTAAAACAGTGATGTGGCCGACTGAAAATGCAGGGTGCCCAGATGCAATACTCAGCCCAAGTGGCTAATTTCAATCTCCCCCAATCAGCCATAGGAGGCTGAACTCATACAGACCTGTGGCAGGGAGAACCAAGCTTCCTGGTTGTTGCCCAGGCAACCGGGACGAAGAAGGCGTAAGTAACATCCTGGTCATCATGGAGATGGCCGGGACACCCAAAGCAGACAGAAGCGAGACGTGGGGGGCAGCAGTGGAGCCGCGGCTCGTGACATAGTCATGCTCAGAAATCCATAAATATTATAGTACGAGAAGGATGTCATGTTTGTTGCTGATCCCTATGACTGAACTTCCCACATTTCAGTGACAAATAACTAGAATTTAAAAGCTCTGTGGAGTACGGTTGCACTGTAAATACATTTTAATAATAAAAGAACCCTGCAGTAGCTTTAAAGAAATATCCACCTATTTGCAGTTGTTTTCCCCAAATAAGACTTAATGGACTCATAAGGATCAATTTTGTCAATAAAAGTGCCTGTCTATCTCTCGTCATTGGTGAGATACACTCTCTAACATAGTTTATCTAATGATATCTCTAAGTATGAGAGTGAGAGGACATTGTGATGTTTTTTTATTACATGTGTCATATTTGTGCCAATGAAGCTTTCTATTACATTGTGCAGCATGTTGGCACAGTGGTTAGTTTGTTTTTAAATTTGTTTTGAGGGTGATCTGGTTTGCTCCCGCATTCCAAAAACTTACTGGTAGGTTAATTGGTATCTGGCAAAATAAAAACTAGTGTGCATATGTATCTATGTGGTTGTAAATATAAACTATAAGCTCCTCTGGGCAGGGATTGATGTGAATGATTAAACATCCTCTATAAAGAACTGCATAATACGCAGACGCTATATGAATAACTTAATAATAATTACATAGGTCACCCATGAAAATGCGCTTCCCCACCAAAGTACATCATGGAGTTTCAAAATGGGTCCCATTAAGAGTATCTGTAGCTGAAAAATGCTAGCTCTGAGTTTAAACAAAATACAAGTCTTTTTGCTAGTGGAAATGACCCCAAAAAATGCACCTTCCGCCTTTATCACTAATCATGTCAGCATAATTGAATCTCGTTTTTTGTGCTGCTTTACAAAACTTTGCCTTTACTCTGCCCAACAACTACTCTAGGCAAGAGCAATCTTCTGTTACATTGCAAACACTACCATCTTCATCTGCAAACCTAAACACTATTGATGAAATCTAGGCGCACTTACCAAAGCTCATTTTGCACTGTGCATTGGCTGTTTTGCGCTTTGTAAATGACAGATGTCTATATATACCAGCATGTATCGTTGATGTAACTATTGTCAAAACTATATTTTAGTTCTAACATTTTGTATATAGTAACCGATCTGTAAAAAAAATTCTAGTCATGTGGAATGACAGATATTTCAACCAACTATTTCTAAACTTCTCTGTTAGGAAAGCTTGCAAAAAAATGTCAAAAAATCCTTTAAACATTTTCTACTGTTCATCTTCAAAATACCAACCCACTTAGATTCCCAGCTGAGCGCATTTAAGATTGAAATGGTGCTCATCTCTTTAGTGTTTAAAGGAATTCAGCTGCCTAAAACCTGCCATGATCAGGAGGCATATGGACACCATTAAATGAGTCATAAAACTGTCCTGCCTACAATTCAGTACACAACATACCAATTGCCAACTCCATAAATAAACAGAACCATAAAGACACCTAAGCCCTGTATGTACATTTTTATGACAGAAGTTATACAGAAACAACCGAGTAAATTCACACACAAACTGAAGTGATGTAGTTTTTGTATATAAACAGAATTATGGATATGTATAAACCAGAAATGCTCACAGAGTAGAGCTTTTACCCCATGTGCAACTTTTTGGCTGTTGAGTGAATACACGGGCACATATACCCTTTGTGCATTTTGGCAGTTCCTATGTACAGATACTTGGTGAGACCATTAAGGTTCAAAATAGGGACTGTCCTTGCTGATAGAAGTAAAAAAAAAAACACTTCAATGTCTCTTCTGCAGTCTTTTTGACCCTTGTTTATTTTTTTTTCATTTTTGCCCTAAAATGCTGTAAGTTCAAGCTTCATTTATATTATTCTATTTGTTTTGTGAGTGAAATGGTTCTGAAGGTTTGGATCCTACATCTGTCCAAATTAGCACTACTTCCAGTAAGGCGCGGAGTCTAACGGGCAGAAGGTATTCACCAGGGATCGCCGCAAGGTGGTTTGGTCTTAGCTGCATCTGTTCCGCAGGTTGCAGCCCTTACTGGGAGTATCAGGCGAGATCTATAGGGGAATACAGAGAGGTGAATCCATTTAAACACAGCAGGTTTACTACCAGATGGAGTTGTACACGATGAGGAATGAGATCTGCAGAGGGCAGGTTATCACTGGAATGGTGGGGTTGTACACCAGGAAGAACAACTCTGCGGACAGCAAGTTACCACTGGTATGGTTGCGTTAGTATACGATGAAGTGTCCGCTCTGCGGACAACAGGTTACTGCAGGAACGATGAAGTTCAAATTGACAAAGAATCGATGTGTCTTAGCTGGGGCACTCTCAGGATGTCTTTGTCAATTTGAATTTCTGGTAAATTGTGTGGGTGCACCATCTCCAGGATTATTGGTTGCCTAATAATAGAAAATAGATAGATATAGTGGCGCAATAACCATATCCTAGAGCAGGATATTCCTGGTGCGATAAAGATGTGTTTCGTTAATCGAGGAACGATGAAGTGTCAGCTCTGTGTACAGCAGGTTACCACTGAAATGGTGGCATTTGTACACAGAGAAGTGTCAGCTCTGCGGACAGCAGGTTACCACTGGAATGGTGGGGTTGTACATGATGAAATGTCAGCTCTGCGGACAGCAGATTAGCACTGGAATGATGAAGTGTCAGCTCTGCGGACAGCATGTTACTGTAGGATACAATCCACAGGGAGAGAAATACACAGCAGGAGAAATGAAGCCACGTCTAGCACCTAGCAGGTAACTTGAAGAACAGGCACTGGGCAGCTGGGGGAAGTGCCTTTTAAATTTGAAGCCAAATTGAGCAGCCAATGGAAGAGGACCAGAGGACTGCATGCGCAGATCCGAAAGGAAGATGGTGGATGGCTGGGACGGAACGCGGTGGTCAGGGGGAGCAGGTAAGTGCGCCGGGCTTCGGTTATTGAAACCGAATGCCCGGCGCGTGATAGTGAGCATATAAATGTACTTTCCCATATATAGTGCACACAGTAATGGCTGATTTCCCACCTCTGTTAAATCTTAGGACATGTACAATTCAACTACTTTTGCAGGAGTAAAAAGGCTCATGTCCAATCTCCACCCCTTGTGACTAATTTAATTATCTAATCCCAGATACTCTATTTAGACCAAGTATTTTTTTACTTGAAAAAGTCAACTGAGCTCAAAATACACTATATGGAAAAAAGAATTTGGCCACACCTGTTAATTATTGAATTGACATGTTTCAATCAGATCTGTTGCCAGTGGTGTATAAAATTAAGTTCCTAACCATGCAGTCTCCATTTGCAAACATTTGTGGTGCAAATTGTGATACAAAATTCTGAAGAGCTCAGTGACTTCAAGCGTGAAACTGTGATAGGATGCCATCTTTGCATTAAGACGTTTCACGAAATTTCAACTCGGCTGGATATTACACAGTCAATTGTAAGTGGAATTATTAAAAAGTGGAAGCGTTTAGGAATAACAGCAACTCGAAGCGGAAGACCACGTAATGTCACAGTGCGGGTTCAACGACTGCTAAGAGCATGTTGTGTAAATGTTGCCAAGCTTCTGATTCTGAAAAGTTCCAAACTTTTTTCAATGATCGAGCAGCTGCATGCAAGTCTCACATCATGTTTTGTGGAGGGACATATCACACTTCTCTGTTTGGCAGTCAAATGAGCGATTCTGGGTTTAGCAGATGCTGGGAGAACGTTACCTGTCTGATTGCATTATGCCAACTGTGAAGTTTGGTGGCAGAGGGATAATGGTATGGGGCTGATTTTCAGGGTTTGGGCTAGGCCTTTTCTCTCCAGTGAAGGGCAATCTTAATGCTTCAGCATACCAAGTCATTTTGGGCAATGCTATGCTTCCAACTTTGGGGCAACAATTTGGGGAAGGCCCTTTTCCACTCCAACATAAAGGTGCCCCAGTGCACAAAGCAAGGACTACAAAGACATGGTTAGATGAGTTCGATGTGGAAGAATTTGACTGGCCCGCACAGAGCCGTGACCTCAACCCCATCAAACAACATTGGGATAACCTGGAACAGAGATTGCAAGCCAGGCCTACTCGTTCAACATCAGTGCCTGACCTCATAAATGCTCTACAGAATGAAAGGGCACAAATTCCCACAGGAACACTCCAAAATCTTGTGGCAAGCCTTCCAAGAAGAGTGGAAGCTGTTATCGCTGTAAAAGGGGGACCAACCCCATATTAAAGTATATGTATTTGAAAACAATATCATTAGAGTACCTGTTGGTGTGATGGTCAAGCATCCGAATACTTTTGTCCATATAGTGTAACTTTTATGGCTCGATGAGCACCATTTTTTCTTGTTATTATCATGCTAATCCATGTGTACTCTGTTCTAAAGTGATCTGTAGCCAATTGGGTCATCAGAATGAATGTGTGCACTAATCTTGCATTAGTAATAATTGAAGCTAATTTACATATCTCATCCCACATACTCTATTTAGACATATGACCAGTTTTTACCTCTTCCTTGGAAAAATCCAATTTGGCTCTGTGTAATGAAGGGATGGGCTGCGTGACTTTTATAAAAGATATACCTAGTAAGTTGGAATTGAGCACAATATTGTTGTTCTTCATCTTCTGCTCACCCCTGTGTACACTGTTCTAAAGTGTTCTGTAATCAATTGGATCATCTGAATGTTTACAGCAGCACATATTATTTCAGGAGATGAACACACCGATCTAGTGGGAGGCAATGATGTCTTCATTCATGTGATTGAGCGAGGGGAGGACTGCATTTGATTAGGGCAATGTCATAAACTGATCAGGGGTAGAAGCAAGTGGAAAGTCATATACTGGGAAAGAGAAAGCCAGGGTTTGCCAACAGCTGAGTAGTGATAAGGGTTTTACAATAACCTCAATATGAAAGAGCTCATCTATCCAAATTTCAGATTTGGTTACATTCTCATGATTAACTTAATATGTTTAACTGATTATGTGTCAACATCAGGACATCTGTGTTCCTTTGCGTGTTTAAGATCTTTTAGATATTTCACACTTAAAAATGCCTTCTCCTGTCATTTAAATGGGGATTTCAGTTCCACATATTGCAATATAGGTTAAGCTGTCCAAGTTCAACAAAGTGATCCCATCAGCATGGAACTTTCAGCCCAGCTCCTCCCACCAGAAAAAAAAAAATTTGTACACTCAGTTACCACCAAGTTGATGCAATAATATATTCATTTTTGTTTTGTAATTCTCATACATGCACATCCTCTTGAATGAGCTCATGATTTCTGAAGGCTCAACTTCTGCAAAAGAAGAAAAGCAAATATATTGTTTAATATCAGATAATAGAATATAACAAGAATGTTGATATGTTTGAACACAAAACTAAAGATGTAGATGGCCTTAATCTAGGTTTTATTGTGCAGCATTGCATTCTTAATGGGTTACGATTTTGCCTTAAATAAAACTTTAATAGCTTGTCTTTCAATACCATGACTGCCACTTTACACTGCAAAATGACAGACTGGATATAATCAGTACTTTACTCTGTCCATTTTCTGAAACCAAACCGTAGTCGTGCCATTAAATAATAACAGATTGACCTGCATTCAAGCTTTTTCACCACATGTGGATAATCCTATTTCTTTGTTCATGCATTGGTGTTCAAATGAATTACCATTGCAGTAGTACAGAACAGTATATGAACAAGATTGCAAGCTATTTTGCTCAATGCATTCATACAGTAAATTTCCTACAGTGCGACACTGCTCAGTACTTGGGACTTTAGTTGACACCAACTGTTGCTACAGGTACTGCATGAGGGCTGCAGCTCCCACCACTTCTCTGCTAACCCCTGAAAGAAACTTAGTCTGGTCAAACTTTAATCCACACCACTTTTCATGACTTAAAGTGTGTCTGTGTGAGCTCTTTCTTCCACTACAAATTGTATAATGTACATTTGTCAGCACTGTTTAAAATGTTGGCTCTTCACAATTGACTGACTCATGATAATAATTGGAGTAATAATAACTGTAGACGAACTAAAATGTATCATAATGTATGAAGCACATATACATGTACTGTAGATGAACATGAATAGAGGACAAAAAATAAGCCACTCAAACATTCCACAATATTGCTGCTAAGGGTAATACTATGACAGTTGTATTTACATTAAGCCCTTAAGTTTGTGTGGACCCTTCACCACTGTCTGCAGCTATTGTAATCTCGAGTAAAACAAAATTGAGATAATGTGTCACATAATGTAACAATTTTATGTAGTTACAGTACCTGCAAATATAATATTGTATGCAAATCTATAGGGGAAGAAATGACAATTTTCATTTACTGGAAAGGAGGATTGGCTACTTTAAAACATTGAATGGCTTCTATTGATATTTAAAAGCAAATCAAAGAATTTCACGTTTTTTTTTTGTCCCACTGTGTGCCTCTTCTCCTTAGAATGTGTAAGCTATATATTGAATATGTACCTTAGACCTGCACTGCCTCAAGTGTAAGCACTTGACAATGTAACATTTTATTGAGGCAAATGGTGTAAAATATTGTAGAAGAAATAAAATTCATTGAATGAAACACCTGCTGTACATTGCAAAATTATGTTGATCTAAATAAATGAACAAACTTTTGTTTTTCCTTAACAAAAATTAAATTATGCAAACATGCATGCATACTATATCAGGGCCGTCTTTCCCATAGGGCACAATGGGCAGGTGCCCGGGGGCCCTGCAGCCCAGGGGGGCCCGTCGGAGGAAACAAAAAAAAAAAAACCTGGAAAAAGAAAAGAAGAAAATACTTACCGAGCTGTCAGCTGGCGATCCGGCTCCCTCCCTGGTCTCCTCCTCCGTCGCGCTCGCAGTGCATGTCGGGCGTAACGTCATCATGCCCGCCCGACATCCATTGCGGAGCGCGACGGAGGAGGAGACCATGGAGGGAGCCGGATCGCCAGCTGACAGCACGGTAAGTATTTTCTTCTTTTCTTTTTCCAGGTTTTTTTTTTTTTGGCTTCCTCCGACGGGCCCATATATATAATCATTTTTTTTTTTTGTATATATAGGGGCCCCGGTGCACTGCTGTGCCCAGGAGCCCAAGATGGTCTTAAGAGGGCCCTGTACTATATATTAGTGCCATCCATATCCTGTAATGTACTTTTAAAATATACATATCTTGGACACACATTTAATACCAGGGTAACAAATAAATCAACAAAATGTCATTATCTTTTTGCAGTCCTCTGCAGTTCTTTTATAACCATCGAGTGCCTCAGGAAATCCTGAGCCATGCATTCAACATGCCCTGTAAGTTGGAAACAGAAGTGAGTTTTCCTTACTGTCACTGGTATTATCAAGAAGTGGAATGTCAACAGCACATTTTTGGTCTCACCAGGGACAGTATAAAATCCAATGACCAACAGTCTGAATAATTTAATACTATTTACAACTTTCATGTTTCTTAACAATACCAAATGTGTCAGTGATGTACATACTGTATGAGTTTCATACAGAATTTGTTTCTCATGATCCAAGATGTAAACAATGACAATAGCTTGGTCTGAACTTTTACTTGTATTGACAGTGGGTAATAAACCTGCCTGAAACGTTGAGGGCTTTAGAGCTATGGGGGTGACAATTACGATACAAGGATAAATACTATATGTTAAGCATGAGTCAGGTACCATCTACCATATTGACAACATTTTATATCTTTAACCTAAAATATTGGATAAGAGATCTTTAATATTGCATTGGTAATGCGCATTTATCACATTCCTGTGGCTGTACTATTTCTCTCGATTGCATTAGGCAAAATTTGAAATGGTGGTTTATTAGGTTATTGCATGTTTCTTTGGTTAGATAATTGTAGCAAAATATTTGAGTAGCTGACAGTGGCTTATCTTTTTTTTTGGCTTTGCCAGATTCCTAACATGTTGTTTTATTAATACACAAATTAATTTAATTGGGTTAACTCCTACAAAAAAATGAACACAATTATAACATGTGTTTTGCATAATAACACATGCTTACCAAGTGTGCTCCATAACACTGTAATATAATATACTGAATACCATCTTATTCAGGAGGTGTGTGGATCCAGTTAATGACATTCTCCAACAAGAAATCTACAGAGCTGCTGTGTTTGGGTCTTGTAAAAGAAAGTGACCCAAGGTCAATGATTTTTAGATTTAAGGGGCAAGGACCTTACACACTACAGAAGAAAGCCCAAAATTAAAGCATTTTCATTTGAAATTCACATTTTGCAAGGAAGACTCTATTGTCACAGAAATGTCTGTAGAGCAGTTTCCTGTTTTTTTTTCTTTCTGACACTTAAAGGGGTATTCAATTGTCAGCGAGTTTTTTTTTTCCCCCGCTGCGTAAAAAAAAAATCTTTGACAGCAATAGCGACCGTTTTTAGTTAGCGCAGTGGGAAAACCTGTGGAATTCAATTGAAAAAGGGGGAAGGTTACCGCCGCGCGTTAAACATTGTATTTGCGAGTTTTGAGGGGAGTGAAGGGGAGTTTTAACGCGGTCATGTATAGCACAAAAAAAAGGTTTTGCATACATTTCCATACATAGATTGCATTACACATTGATAATATCTACATTCAGTATTTTCTTTAGCATATTTTTTAATTGAACTATTTTTTACCATAGAATCATGTATACCATGTCAAAACACATTACTACATTCATATTTGTACCAAAAACATACGGTACATAAATATAATTAATAATTGTTTATTTTATTTCAGTATTTTTTCACAAGAAAATCAACGTACACAAGTTAGGCATTAGTGATAATGACTTAACGCGGTCAAAAAAAATATCTCACTCACAATTGAATACCTCCCTTATGGTTCTATGTAAGGAGGACATCCTGCTGTATCCACAAAGTCCAAAGCTTTTATACTTGAGATGTATATGGACAGACTGTCCTGTAGTGGATAGAATCACTGACAAACAGGAAACCCCTGTGACTGAAAGAGCAGATTTTTCAGTTCACAGAAATAAACTCTGTTCGTATTAATTTTACATCAGTAAAATGCCTTATACTGTTTGACTGTTTTGGTCAGCAAAGACCATTTTGTCTAAAACAGAATGTACAAATGTTCATAGAACATAAAATAATCTCTATTAACATACAGTCCAGCATCTACAAGAGAAGCCTGATTTGCCCGAGACCTGCTTGTGAGATAGCACAAGTATAGGTTTGATTGATTGATGAGTTTTATTTCTAAATAATAGCTATGAAAAACGCTCTGAGGGTACAGATGTTTATCAGTGCTTATCAATGAATATCATGTAATTGAATTGTTCCCCATTGTCAATCTAGGTACGTGTTTGGACTCTACTTTACTCTTTATACATATTTCATAATTTTCATGATGTAGTTGATATACTAGAGCTGCAATACAGTAGTTCACCATACAGTACATTTAGCTACCATGTATTCTTATTTTAATTCTAACAAAATTAGTTTATTATATTTATTGTGCATGTGCTAGTCTCCATATCTGGCCCCCACACATAAAACCACCTGCCTACTCTTGTGTAGGCCCTCTCGTGCCGCCAAAACAGCTCTGACCCATCAAGGTATGGACGCCACAACATCCCTGAAAGTGAGCTGGAATCATGATGTTAGCTGCAGATCCTAAAGTCCTGTAAGTTGCGTGGTGGGGCCTCCATGGCTCTGTTTTTTCAGCATATCCCACAGATGCTCGATTGAATTGAGATCTGAGAAATTTGAAGGCCAAGTCAACACCTGGAACACTTTGTCATGTTCCTCAAACCATTCCTGAACAATTTATGCAGTGTGGTAGGGTGCATTATCCTGCTGAAAGAGGCCACTGCCAATAAGGAATACCATTGCCATGAAGGGTGTACTTGGTGTGCAACAATGTTTAGTTAGGTGGTACATGTCAAAGTAACATCTACATGAATGCCAGGACCCAAGGTTTCCCAGCAGAAGATTTCCCAGAGCATCATACTGCTTCCACCGAGTTGCCTTCCTCCCATAGTGCATCCTGGTGTCACCCTTTTACCCAGGTAAATGATGCACATGCGCCTGGCCATCCACATGATGTAAAAGAAAATGTGCTTCATCAGATCGAGCCACCTTCATCCTTTGCTCAATGGTCAAGTTCTGGCACTCACATGCCCTTTGTAGGCGATTTCTGAGGTGGACAGAGGTCAGCATGGGAACAATAATCCAAGCAGTTAAAAGAATCCCATTCGCCACAGTTGAACATGCTTAATGGGTTCCAGATAGAGGGATTATTATCTAGAAAATAGGCAGGCAAAATATTTCTTGTAGTGTAAGTAAAGTCTTCATTTGACTCTTAAAGTAACTTATGAAAATATGTATGGTGTGAGATTTATATAAAGATTAATATAAATCTAAGTGGTAGAGACACATAGAATTAGTAATTATTACTGGCACTTTATTGCTTTTTAACTGGTGCACAACTCCGCATGCTTAACCACCCTTCCTAACATCTTCCTTTTCCTTGCCAAATAACAATCATCTCTAAGTCTGTATCCTGTTCCTTGGCACTTGGTCTGGTTTTGGGGCTCATCTCTCTCTCTGAAGTTAAGAGCCAAACAGTTGCCACCCACAACATCTTGCCAATAATTCCACACAGTAAATTGATAAATTGTAATGCACCAACATTTTTGTCTATATTATACTGTTTACACGCTATTGAGAACAAAAATGTAATGCGCGTTTCCTGAATGAAGTCATGCTGTGGTAAATGTTAGTTTAACGTTTGCTACATCTGTAAAGAAGAGCAAATATGCAGATAATACTGCTTTGCAAGCGGCGTGTAGTTTGAACAAGGATGTATATTTATTCATAATGGGATATAAATGACAGTGTCAATGTAAGTTGAAATAACAATGCAGAAGCTTTTAAAATAAACCTTTAGATAAGCATGCCATTGACATTTAAAAGTCTAAACTAATGTCAAGCTCACCATTTACATACACATATAATTAGTTAATGCACTATATTAGGAATATCTGTTTAGTCTGCTTTCACTCGTGGGGCTGTTTATTTATTTTCATTATTTTTCAACAAGAAGTAGATGTCCATAATTGCTTTGTTGGGCTTCAATATCCAGTTATGGGCAATCCACCCTCTTTCAGATCCCAAGTAGCAAATGGGAGGACTTCCTTACCCAGGACCATTACCTGAAGCTGGGAAGCCATATAGCACTGCAACTCACAGCACAGGATGATTTGGTCTGTCCCATCCTCTTCTATAGCAATAAATAAAAGTGATTTATTAAGCTCTGTTAGATAGGATTGGACAAATTGAGTTTCCTTTTACTGTAAGCTCACAATGCAAACCAGATTCATGTAACAGTGAAATTCCAAGAGAGAGAGCCACCACTATTTGCTAGAAAGACTGAGATTTGTCTGAAACTCTTTATCCAGTTTAGTGGGTCTCTGAGGGCCTGATTCATTAAGAAAAGTAAAGCAAAAAAAAATTGTAGGTTTTCTCCTGGATAAAATCATGTTACAATGCAAGGGGCTCAAATTAGTCTATTATTTTGCACATAAGTTAAATACTGGCTGTTCTTTCATATAGTACGCAAATACTTGATAGCTTTATTTTTACACTAACAGTAAAAGTTGATCTAGTACATGCTCTACCCCAATTATTCATCTGTCTTCACATTTTAAATTTACCCCCCTCCAATGCAACATGGTTTTGCCAAAGTTCAAAGTTACTCATTTTTTTTGCTTTACTTTCCGTAATGAATCAGACCCTGAGTTTTTAAGTTTTATTAGCATAATTAATTCATACACAGACTCATTCTATCCACGAATTATAACATCAAACTTCAATTACAATTTGAAGTTGGAATGTTCTTAAATTTCATAGAAGGAGATAATAAACTGTTTTAGGTATCTGTCTTAAATATGATGAACACTATCTTCCATGAGTCTCATAGTTGCTACTTTCTGCACCTTGTCATGTTGTTTGCCAGGAATGTGGCTGATAACAACATTTAATGTGGTAAGATTGATAAGTTATTAGGATATAGGTCAGTGGTTCTCAAACTTTCTCAGCTCGAGGCACCCTTAGGGTCACCATAATTTTTCCAAGGCACCCCGAAGCAAAAATAATTACCGGTTAGTCCCGTTTTTTAAGTAGTTGGGTCAAAATGACGTAAAATGTATTTAGACCTCTTCACCATCACATTGTGCCCCTTTATCGTATCACTCTGTATTACCTTCGCCATCTCACACCCTGTGTCCCCCTCTTCGCCATCTCACACTCTGTGTCCCTCTTCATCAGCTCACATTCTGACCCCCCCTTCAGCGTCTCTCTGTCCCCCTCCTTCAGCCTCTCTCTGTCCCCCCTTCAGCGTCTCTCAGTGCCCCCCTTCAGCGTCTCTCAGTGCCCCCCTTCAGCGTCTCTGTGTCCCCCTTCAGCCTCTCTGTGCCCCCCTTCAGCCTCTCTGTGCCCCCCTTCAGCCTCTCTGTGTCCCCCTTCAGCCTCTCTCTATCTCTCCCTTCAGTGTCTCTGTCTCACCCTTCAGTGTCTCTCTGTCCCCTTCAGTGTCTCTCTGTCCCCTTCAGTGTCTCTCTGTCCCCTTCAGCCTCTCTGTGTCCCCTTCAGCCTCTCTGTGTCCCCCTTCAGCCTCTCTGTGTCCCCCTTCAGCGTCTCTCTGTCCCCTTCAGCGTCTCAGTGTCCCCCTTCAGTGTCTCAGTGTCCCCCTTCAGCCTGTCTGTGTCTCCCTTCAGTGCCTCTCTTTCCCTTTCAGCCTCTCTGTGTCCCCCTTCAGCATCTCTCTGTCCCCTTCAGCATCTCTCTGTCCCCTTCAGCGTCTCAGTGTCCCCCTTCAGCGTCTCATTGTCCCCCTTCAGCCTGTCTGTGTCTCCCTTCAGTGTCTTTTTGTCCCCCTTCAGCATGTCTCTCAGTGCCCTCCTTCACTTCCTTTACTTACCTTCTTCCCTGACGTCTTCTCTGCTGCAGCTCCTCACTGAGGCTGCCGGACATGATGACGTCACGCCCGGCAGTCAGTGAGGAGGAGGATCCGGCGCTGGGTGATGGGTACGATGTTTTTTCTTGTTTTTTTCTAGGGCGATCGCGGCACCCCTGTGACAGCGCCGCGGCACCCCAGGAAGCCGCGGCGCACAGTTTGGGAACCGCCAATATAGGTAACTAAATGTAGTACATATGTTAAATGGCTGAAGCGGTAGTGGGGAAGATCCACATGTATAGGCATTCCCATCCTATACATGTCAAATTGAACGCTCATGCATTTCACATTACCAACAAAGAGAGCATGAACCTGGGTAATAATATCTGCAGAATATTATATAGCTGATAAATTGTACCAGATGGTGGGTTTTATTCTAGTCATCATCAGAGCCGGATTTAGACCTCATGGTGCCCTAGGCAAGAAACTGTAGTTAATGGTTAGCAAGCCCAGTAATAAAAAACAGCAGTCTCCTATCACTACCACGTCACAGACCGTCCGCCACTACAGTTACTGACTGCAGCCCTCTACCTACAGAAACATGAAAAAGTGCTGGAATGCAATAATTATGTTAATATGTCAGTCTTTTGCATGAATCCCATAGTGCAACATTTACACAAGTCAGACCTCCTCATAATATAAATCCCACCAGATTCAGGATAGTTGGCAGACTGCCATGCTCTCTCCTACCTGTTCTCGTCACTTTCACGGTTTGTGGCTGCTGGTGTCTTTAGATCAGCTGCTGCTTGTCTGGATCCTGGAATGTTGGAGGCCCTATTTGGAAAAAAAATAGGTACACAAAATTTAGTAAACTACAACCAGCCCCAGTGTTAAATCAGTATAGCACCCACATTTTATAAGTAGACCTCCTCCCAACCAAAACATTAAATTAATAGCATACACATTTAATAAATAGACCTATTTCCCTCCAACCAGCTCCAACATTAAATTAATAGTGTTACCATTTAAAAAATAAACCTATTTCCCTCCCACAAACAGCCCCTCATACACACACATAATATACATACACTGGCCTCACACACACATAATATACATACACTGGCCTCACACACACATAATATACATACAATAGCCCCTCACACACACATATTATATTAATATAAAGGGTGCCTCTTTTCATTTTGAGGTAAGAGGTGTCAGGATTGAGGCAGCGGGTCATGTGAGGGAATAGATAATGAGCACGTGTCATGGGGAATATCAAAGAAAAGATAGTGAGTGTTGTAAGAGTATTGTTGGCTGAGGAGGGGCCGTGTGGGAAACAGATTTCTTACTCACATGTCCCCTCTGCCCAGCACCTTTAGCCACACATGACCCCCCTATGCCCTGCAGCTTCCATCACACATGCCCCCCCTGCAGCTTCCATCACACATGCCCCCCCTGCAGCTTCCATCACACATGCCCCCCTGTGCCCTGCAGCTTCCATCACACATGCCCCATGTGCCAGATCAGCTTCCATCACACATGCCCCCGTGCCCTGCAGCTTCCAGCACACATACCCCCCCCCTGTACCTTCCATCACACATGCCAACTTTTGCCCTACAGTTTCCATCACATATGCCCCCCCTGCAGTTTCCATCACATATGCCCCCCTGCAGTTTCCATCACATATGCCCCCCTGCAGCTTTCATCACATATGCCCCCCCTGCAGCTTTCATCACATATGCCCCCCCTGCAGCTTTCATCACATATGCCCCCCTGCAGCTTTCATCACATATGCCCCCCTGCAGCTTTCATCACATATGCCCCCCTGCAGCTTTCATCACATATGCCCCCCTGCAGCTTCCATCACATATGCCTCCCCTGCAGGTTTCTATCACATATGCCCCCCCTGCAGCTTCCATCACATATGCCCCCCTGCAGGTTTCTATCACATATGCCCCCCTGCAGGTTTCTATCACATATGCCCCCCCCCTGCAGCTTTCATCACATATGCCCCCCCTGCAGCTTTCATCACATATGCCCCCCTGCAGCTTTCATCACATATGCCCCCCTGCAGCTTCCATCACATATGCCTCCCCTGCAGGTTTCTATCACATATGCCCCCCCTGCAGCTTCCATCACATATGCCCCCCTGCAGGTTTCTATCACATATGCCCCCCCTGCAGGTTTCTATCACATATGCCCCCCTGCAGGTTTCTATCACATATGCCCCCCCCCTGCAGCTTCCATCACATATGCCCCCCCTGCAGGTTTCTATCACATATGCCCCCCTGCAGGTTTCTATCACATATGCCCCCCCTGCAGCTTCCATCACATATGCCCCCCCTGCAGGTTTCATCACATATACCCCCCCTGCAGCTTTCATCACATATGCCCCCCCTGCAGCTTTCATCACATATGCCCCCCCTGCAGCTTTCATCACATATGCCCCCCCTGCAGTTTCTATCACATATGCCCCCCCTGCAAGTTTCTATCACATATGCCCCCACTGCAGGTTTCTATCACATATGTCCCCCCCTGCAGCTTTCATCACATATGCCCCCCCTGCAGGTTTCATCAAATATGCCCCCCTGCAGCTTTCATCACATATGCCCCCCCTGCAGCTTTCATGACACATGCCCCCCCCTGCAGTTTCTATCACACAATCCCCCCCCTGCAGATTCCAAGTACCCTTCTTCTTACCTTTTTTCACATGATGACAGGAACAGAAGAAATGATGGAGCTCCTGCACCGACCACTTTAGAATTACAGCAGCCCGCCTTCACTGTGTACCATGTGACCGCTGCGATCACATGACCCTGATGCCATACACTACAGGTATATAGCTACCACTGCCTCTACCCCTAGTTCTAACACCAGCCCCTCCCCCGACTCGGGAGGGGCCAATTTTTTTTTTTTTTTCTTCTCCCTTGTCCCCCTCATCTGTGCCCCCTGGGAGCCGCTAGGCCCTAGGCAGGTGCCTAGGTTGCCTAGCGGTAAATCCGGCCCTGGTCATCATACGTCCTGAGGACATGAGAGGTCTAAGCATGTGTGTCTGTGGGTGTCGAAAATGGAACATTTTCCTATTTTGCAAGAAACCCATGGAGCATCTTGAGCTCTGCATAATCCTACAACTGCCCCTTCTTGGTCAAGTAAGCCGCCTTAAAATGGAGCCCATCATTACAAACCCTTTACCCTCCTGTCCTGATTGAAATGTTAGATTAAACAGGAGCAATGTGATGGGTAAGCAGATTGTGAACTGAACTAATCAAAGGCTTGTCACAACACTCTTGTCAATTAGAGTTCATGTTTTGTAATTGAGGGATCATTTCCAGTGAAGTAACTGTTTAACTATTGAGACCTAGTAGTATAGCATCAAACTTGAAGCACTCATATAACCTCTCTCTTTGACAGCAGATAATGTTATGTACTTGGTAAGGTCCCTATAGATTGTATAAAGTAGTAGTAGTAACAAAAGCAAATCATAACCATAAAGAGCCAGTTTATGTATTTTGTTCACAATCTACTTTTCTTAGAAATTAGAGTTGCGGCTAACGTGAGTAGCAAGATTATACATAATGAAAATGAGGGCACAGTGGGCACTCTTGTCTAAATGCAATTGGTAATAGACCATTTATGCTACAGGACCGTGATAGAGGGCCATAAAAGTAAGTAAAAAGGTATATTTGAGACCAACATAGGACAATATTTGGCATAAAAATAATCAATCATTATTGTCAAATGCCTTGTCCGCATCAATTGAAATGACATTAGTAGGGATCCAAGTAAATAATATAGCAAGTTAATCAGCCAAGTCTTATTATTCCTCCCCTCCCTGTTGGGATGAATTTCATCTGGCATGAGTTTCTTCCTGGACAGGACATATTTAAGATGACTGGCAATAATTTTAGCATATTATTTCAATTCAGTATTGAGTAGAGAGATAGGATGATAGTTCATGCAGACTCTCAACCTTACCAGGCTTAGAGGTGTTAAAGTTATAATAATGATTACCATTCATAGTATTGTGGCAAGAACTCCCTTCTTGTGATACCCACACAAACAACTTCTTGCTTGAATTAAGTGCTTTTATTGTTCCATCACAATAACCAGCATACACATTCCGTGTCAGGACGCCACCAGGCAACCTATCACTGGCTGGAAAACCTCCTGTCTAGACACTGGCCACTTTATTGCCTAAATGCACAATACAGGTTTATATAGTAGATAGTCCTCCCACAGCCTTGGCTTGATAGACAGGCAATACTCCTACCTTGCCTTTAAAAGGAGTTCCCTGTAGGTGCTCTGTAACCTCCCTTGATTGCAGACAGCCCCTGCTGTAGCTGTGGAAGACACTTTGTAAGCATGTAAGTACTAGCACACATTTCATAGGTCTATTTTGTCGCATATGTTTCAGACTTGTATATCTCTGCACCCAGTTGCACTGCTATACCTGTATGTAACTCGGTCTGCATCCTTTTACCTGCAGACTGTCAGCTAAATAGCTGATTGCTGTTTTAGGCCTATTTAAAAGCCTTTCCTTTATCACAATATATTGTTATTATTATTATCAATTAGGGATGAGCGCACTCGGATTTATGAAATCCGAGCCCACCCGAACGTTGCGGATCCGAGTCGGATCCGAGACAGATCCGGGTATTGGCGCCAAATTCAAATGTGAAACTGAGGCTCTGACTCATAATCCCGTTGTCGGATCTCGCGATACTTGGATCCTATAAATTCCCCGCTAGTCGCCGCCATCTTCACTCGGGCATTGATCAGGGTAGAGGGAGGGTGTGTTAGGTGGTCCTCTGTCCTGGTAGATCTCGTGCTGTGCTGTTTAGTTCTGTACTGTGCTGTGCTGTGCTGTGCTGTGCTGTGCTGTGCTGTGCTGTGTTCTGCAGTATCAGTCCAGTGGTGCTGTGTCCTGTGCTCTGTCCTTCTGAGGTCAGTGGTGCTGCTGGGTCCTGTGCTGTGTCCTGTTCAGTCCAGTGGTGCTGTGTCCTGTGCTCTGTGCTTCTAAGGGCATAGTTATTTCCCCAATATTCCCCTGTGTTTAAAAAAATAAAAAAAAGTTTTTTAAAAAAATACCAAAAACTACTTTAATTTTTTTTAATTACCACAAAATTTGCACAACCAATCCTGCAGTATAAGCCCATTGGTACTGCAATATTACCAAGTTCACACATTCAGCAGTAAAAGTCCAGTGGTACTGCAATATTACAAAGTTTACACATTCTGCAGTATCAGTCCAGTGGTGCTGTGTCCTGTGCTCTGTCCTGCTGAGTTCCGTAGTGCTGCTGGGTCCTGTGCCGTGTCCTGTTCAGTCCAGTGGTGCTGTGTCCTGTGCTCTGTGCTTCTAAGGGCATAGTTATTTCCCCATTATTCCCAAGTTTTTAAAAAATAAAAAAAAGTAAAAAAAAATAAAAAATTTAAAAAAAAAATAAAATATAATAATTATAACCAAATTTGCAAAACCAATCCAGCAGTATAAGTCCATTGGTACTGCAATATTACCAAGTTCACACATTCTGCAGTATCTTGTGCTACATATAATGGAGACCAAAAATTTGGAGGATAAAGTAGGGAAAGATCAAGACCCACTTCCTCCTAATGCTGAAGCTGCTGCCACTAGTCATGACATTGACGATGAAATGCCATCAACGTCGTCTTCCAAGCCCGATGCCCAATCTCGTAGTACCGGGCATGTAAAATCCAAAAAGCCCAAGTTAAGAAAAAGTAGCAAAAAGAGAAACTTAAAATCATCTGAGGAGAAACGTAAAGTTGCCAATATGCCATTTACGACACGGAGTGGCAAGGAACGGCTTAGGCCCTGGCCCGTGTTCATGACTAGTGGTTCAGCTTCACCCACAGATCTTAGCCCTCCTCCTCCTCCCCCCCCCTACAAAAAATTGAAGAGAGTTATGCTGTCAGCAACAAAACAGCAAACAACTCTGCCTTCTAAAGAGAAATTATCACAAATCCACAAGGCGAGTCCAAGGATGTTGGTGGTTGTCAAGCCTGACCTTCCCATCACTGTACGGGAAGAGGTGGCTCGGGAGGAGGCTATTGATGATGTAGCTGGCGCTGTGGAGGAACTTGATGATGAGGATGGTGATGTGGTTATTGTAAATGAGGCACCAGGGGGGGAAACAGCTGATGTCCATGGGATGAAAAAGCCCATCGTCATGCCTGGTCAGAAGACCAAAAAATGCACCTCTTCGGTCTGGAGTTATTTTTATCCAAATCCAGACAACCAATGTATGGCCATATGTAGCTTATGTAAAGCTCAAATAAGCAGGGGTAAGGATCTTGCCCACCTAGGAACATCCTCCCTTATACGTCACCTGAATAACCTTCATAGTTCAGTGGTTAGTTCAGGAACTGGGGCTAGGACCCTCATCGGTACAGGGACACCTAAATCCCGTGGTCCAGTTGGATACACACCAGCAACACCCTCCTCGTCAACTTCCTCCACAATCTCCATCAGATTCAGTCCTGCAGCCCAAGTCAGCAGCCAGACTGAGTCCTCCTCAATACGGGATTCATCCGAGGAATCCTGCAGCGGTACGCCTACTACTGCCACTGCTGCTGTTGCTGCTGTTAGTCGGTCATCTTCCCAGAGGGGAAGTCGTAAGACCGCTAAGTCTTTCACAAAACAATTGACCGTCCAACAGTCGTTTGCCATGACCACAAAATACGATAGTAGTCACCCTATTGCAAAGCGTATAACTGCGGCTGTAACTGCAATGTTGGTGTTAGACGTGCGCCCGGTGTCCGCCATCAGTGGAGTGGGATTTAGAGGGTTGATGGAGGTATTGTGTCCCCGGTACCAAATTTACTACCGGGGCCACTCCACTGTGCAGTCCATATTTAGGTGTATCAGATATTAAACAACGGTGACAGTTGATGCCCAATTTTTTAATTATATTGTGGCCTCGGTACCAAATTGTGTACCGGGGCCACCACACTACGCAGTCAAGATAGATAGATGCGTATCATAGATAAAGTACATTCAGTGGTGTGGGGCAAATTGAAAAATATTCAAAATGCACTGACATTATCAAAAACAAGAGGTTGTCACACGCTAAAACTCCAACATGTATATGATGGAAAGGATGGAGGAGCAGCCGTATGTGTAGTGTAATGCAGACCTGTTGAAGGTTTTTTATATATTTTATTGTGGTGCCCAGTGCCCACTCCTCTACGCAGTCCAGGTACATTTATTGGTGCGAATCATAAAAGTTCAGGGTTTTTAATATATTGTGGTGACCCACTCCTCTACGCAGTCCAGGTACATTTATTGGTGCGATTCATAAAAGTTCAGGGTTTTTAATATATTGTGGTGACCCACTCCTCTACGCAGTCCAGGTACATTTATTGGTGCGATTCATAAAAGTTCAGGGTTTTTAATATATTGTGGTGACCCACTCCTCTACGCAGTCCAGGTACATTTATTGGTGCGATTCATAAAAGTTCAGGGTTTTTAATATATTGTGGTGACCCACTCCTCTACGCAGTCCAGGTACATTTATTGGTGCGATTCATAAAAGTTCAGGGTTTTTAATATATTGTGGTGACCCACTCCTCTACGCAGTCCAGGTACATTTATTGGTGCGAATCAAACAAGTTGATGGTTTTCTTATTATATATATTGTGGTGACCCACTCCTCTACGCAGTCCAGGTACATTTATTGGTGCGATTCATAAAAGTTCAGGGTTTTTAATATATTGTGGTGACCCACTCCTCTACGCAGTCCAGGTACATTTATTGGTGCGAATCAAACAAGTTGATGGTTTTCTTATTATATATATTGTGGTGACCCACTCCTCTACGCAGTCCAGGTACATTTATTGGTGCGATTCATAAAAGTTCAGGGTTTTTAATATATTGTGGTGACCCACTCCTCTACGCAGTCCAGGTACATTTATTGGTGCGATTCATAAAAGTTCAGGGTTTTTAATATATTGTGGTGACCCACTCCTCTACGCAGTCCAGGTACATTTATTGGTGCGATTCATAAAAGTTCAGGGTTTTTAATATATTGTGGTGACCCACTCCTCTACGCAGTCCAGGTACATTTATTGGTGCGAATCAAACAAGTTGATGGTTTTCTTATTATATATATTGTGGTGACCCACTCCTCTACGCAGTCCAGGTACATTTATTGGTGCGATTCATAAAAGTTCAGGGTTTTTAATATATATTGTGGTGACCCACTCCTCTAGGCAGTCCAGGTACATTTATTGGTGCGAATCATAAAAGTTCAGGGTTTTTAATATATATTGTGGTGACCCACTCCTCTACGCAGTCCAGGTACATTTATTGGTGCGATTCATAAAAGTTCAGGGTTTTTAATAAATATTGTGGTGACCCACTCCTCTACGCAGTCCAGGTACATTTATTGGTGCGAATCATAAAAGTTCAGGGTTTTTAATATATATTGTGGTGACCCACTTCTCTACGCAGTCCAGAAAGATACCTTGTTGCAACGTTTTGGACTAATAACTATATTGTGAGGTGTTCAGAATACACTGTAAATTAGTGGAAATGCTTGTTATTGAATGTTATTGAGGTTAATAATAGCCTAGGAGTGAAAATAAGCCCAAAAACTTGATTTTTAAACTTTTTATGTTTTTTTCAAAAAAAATCCGAATCCAAAACCTTAAATCCGAACCGAGACCTTTCGTCAAGTGTTTTGCGAGACAAATCCGAACCCCAAAAATAACGAAAATCCGGATCCAAAACACAAAACACGAGACCTCAAAAGTCGCCGGTGCACATCCCTATTATCAATATACATATTGTTTATTTGAGAATTGCTTATAAAATACTATGAACTATTTAACTATCAAAATAACTGTTGTACATGCACAAGAACATGAAACAATGGTGATTCATTTTAACTGCCTAGTGTGACCTCTTTGTATATAAAACAGTATGTGATTACATAATTTGCAAAAGTTTAAAATTGGACTACAACAGGTTGAATCGATACTGAGCTGTGTACTTTACTTTTGCTGTAACTGAAAAGTGTGATACATAAACTTCTATTTACTGCAATATCTACAATTGGAATGGACAAGACATTTATTTTATTTTTACAGAGGGAACAGTAATGTGAACCATTATGGCTTGCTGGGAAAAATGAATCTTTGATCTAGCTGATCTGCAATTCTGTTTGACATTTTGTGTAAATTAGGCATTCATCAACTAGCGCTGTCTGACATTGAGCTTTCTTAAATATTTTACAACTTTTTGTAGTAATCAGAAAATTCTTCAATGACTTCAGCGACTTTGTTAGTTAGGGTCTGTGTTATTCCTAGAATGTGAAAAGACATAAGTACAGTATGTTGTTTCTTTTGTTTAAGGGCCCTGCATGGCATATGCCCACACCTATTTTAATGGATGGAATATTTTTTGCACAGATATTATAAGCTTGCTTGGTGGCAGTTTCCAGCAGGCACCTGTATTGCTTCCTAAGTACACTAGACTGATGAAATCTTCAAGACTATCTTAGTATGGGACTCCCAAGTTTTGAAGAAAAATGTTACACTGATTGTTCTATTTTGAACGTTCTCAGAAATTTCTGTAATATTAAGAAGTTCTGTAAAAGTGAAGAATTCACTTAGATTTGGCAAAACTGGGGAGATGAATTACAATATGTACAGAAATATGATCTGATGAACCACATGGAGACCTCTAAATTTAGCTGAAGATGATGGTGCTTGGGAAATAAGTAATCAGATTTACTGTATATGTGGTGGGGACAGGCCCGGCGCTCCCATTAGGCAAGGTTAGGCAATTGCCTAGGGCGCCGGGCTCTGCAGGGCACCTCAAAATAAAAAAAAAATGACTATGGTCATTTAAAACTGCAGAAATCCACGGGGAGGAGAGGAGGGAAGGGGCTATGAATCTTACCTGCATGAAGCTGCTCCTCTCTGCTCTGTCTCCTCCCCTCCGCTCACTGACAGTGACAGGCGTGACATCATCACGGCCCGACAGTGTCTGTGAGGGGAGGGGAGAAGACAGAGCAGAGGGGAGCAGCTTCATGCAGGTAAGATAAAGAAAGACATGGGGAGGGGAGCTGAGGGGAGGGAAGCGCAGCGCCAATTTAGACAGGGTACCCACGGCGGGGGGTGCCGATTTTTAAAGAGGGGGGGCACCGATTTTCACACTGTGCCTAGAGCGCCAAGGACCCTAGCACCGGCACTGGGTGGGGATGAGCATGGAATGAAAAATCATAAGTTGAGGTATGTAGGCTTCATCACACATCAATTAAGTGAAAGTGTTCAGCAGTGTAATAAACAAAGGTATTCACCCAATGTTATAAGGTTAAATTGTAACTATAACTGCAGTACTAGCTATGTGGCCCTTCAGGAATCTGCCCTTGGGGTCAGTTAGATTGTGTAATATAGTGAATGGGATATGTTTAATAGCTATAGCTCTGGACTTGGTGGAGCAGGAGCTATAATAAGTGTAGTCATGGTTTGTTAAATTGGGAGCAATATCACAAGCATGAATTTCTTGTATGTAGGTGATATGTAAATGAGCTTTCCTTAATACATACAGTGTCTGTGAACACTTCTCTGGAACCTTTAGACCTCCAGTATTAAAGAAAACATGTTGACATTTTTCTTGTCCATAACTCCCTAATCAAAAATGGGGTATCATATTGAAAAAGAAAACTACCCTGTAGTGTCAACCTATCAGTCATATACCTGTAAGGTGTGTGTGTGTGTATGTATGTAAAGGATCTAAAATGGGTTAATTCCCTTGACAAGCGCATCCTATGTAGTGTCGCCACAGTATAGACACTATAGAGAGAAAAACACAACATAGTGCAATATTTCTGTTGGTTTAGTAAAACCCCAAATTCTATGGAAACCTCTTATTTTCTCCTCTCATGCAGGTGACTAAAGATTATATCATTACCACCACGTGATACTATCAACAGAAGAGAGGAGTAAAATTCCTCTCTAGGTACGCTTACTTGGATAACAATCACCAGAGTAATCTTTGGTCTGATAATTGCTTGATCTAGTCACTCAAGATGTTCCATATATTGCTTGGTTGTCCAAGTTTCAGTGCATGTAAAAGACATAAAAAATATCTCAAGTGATACCTTCTTAAAACTTCAGCATTTTATTATATACAAAAGGTACAAGGATCTGTCCAGAGGGAAGGGTAGGATAAATAAATTAAGACATATAACATCACAAGACACAGTAGAAACATTTCAGAAATATTCTCTGTGGGAAAAATAAGACATGGTGATCTAAGGAGTTCATGAACCCCAATGAACTGTTCTGAGAACCCTAAATGGTATGGCAGGTTGGTTCAATAAATATTTCCTTATAGAGAGTGTCATAAAGGTCATATGCATTGCCTTGTATTTGTGTGGCTCCATCTTAAGTTCATAAAATTGTATTTTAGCAGGAAGAGAGCATATATGAGCAATAATGCTTGCTACAGAGCAGTTTGCATTTTCCCCATCTCCCTCTATGTGATCTGAAGCCTCCTCACACTACTTTGGTTGCTCTGCATTATTGCAAGCATGGGGTAGAGCAAAAAAAAAGAATGCACTTTAGGGTTATTTTTAGGTTACTCTTAGGATACCTCTGAGATAGCTCCAGTTCTCTGTCTGACAATCTAGAACAGGATGCCTAGGCTGACAGACAGGGAGCACAGACAGGGAGTTCAGGGGGATGATCTGCTCCTCATCCTCTTTGATCTGGCAGGATCCATACCTGTCTTGCTCCTTCACTAGTTGCCCCTTTTCTCTGCAATTCACCTTCCCCTCTTTTCACAATCATTTATCTCCCCATTTTGCCCCTTTGCTTCCCTCCTCCCTCACGTCCTCCACATGGCTGTCCACCACCCCGTACAGGAGTGAGTAGCTGCGCACTCTGTCTATTGGTATAGGCACCTTGCTAGGTTGACAGACAGGGAGCTGAGCCAGTCATGACAGGGGGCTGATCCCTGTTGTAAACAAACAATGCATTTAAGTGGTTGGTCCCTGGGGAGTTAGCTTCCAGGAAGAACCAAAATGCTAGGACCGGCCTGACTCTATCTATCTGTGCAACAGTGGTGCTGGGTGGGCCCATGTCCCCTGACTCGTGACTGTGTGCACTGCACTACCTGCACCCATAGTGGCTATGTCACTGCCTCATGGGTATATTTATTATGGTCCAATAACTTAAAACTATGTTACTCTATTCCATGGTTTTCATTTTTTGCAGTAGTAAACTTTTTTTTAATATTGGAAAAAATCTCTCTCAGCCTCAATAAGATGCCACTTTCCATTATGTTGCAAACAATAAACGACTGCATTATATATAATATGTAGCTATTCTTGTTTGTAATACTGGCAACCTGAGCCAAGAAAATTGAGTAAATTAATCATGAGACATCAAGTGACACATTATTACACGCAGTAATTCTAAATTAATAAAACAGATAAAAAATAACAAACATTATTAATCTTATTATAAGATATTACTTTGTAATAAGCCTAAAATAAGATTTAATTATCCTGTCCATTTAAGGGTTGTTTTAATAATTAGGATACGTATTGTGGGCTAGTCTGAGAATATTTTCTTCTAAATTCCTAAGCTTACATTATCAGTCGTAGCAGCCATACCTCTATTTATTGATGCACTATGACCTATGTAAAACATTTTTACTAAGAGGCCCCTTCCCCTATCCTGGTCCTGGGGCTTGCTACACATAGCTGTTTTTCCTAGGGCTTTGTCAGTTGAGTAACATCAATTCGATTTTTTTCCATAAGCTTAAATGGCAAGTAGGGTGTGTGTGGAGGAGGACCAATGAAAAGCCAAAATATTACTGCACAAAGCAATACCGGCAGTCTCCAAGGGGAGTGGTACACTCTCACCTTCTCCAAGGAGGTAGAGCTGCATTAAGATGATCACAAGTTTGAGATATATATATATATATATATATATATATATATATATATATATATATATATATATACAAGTTAACCCGTAAATGATACTCATGCATTCTAGTCAAATCAAGCTACTTAAATTGTTAAAAAGGTTCTTGTCATGCATTTGGGGCTAGGCCAGGCCTCCTCAGGGGAAGAGCGTTACTTCCCGAAGTAAGCGCCCTTTTTTAACATGGTTAGCCCAGGCCTCAACCACCAACCACTCCCCACTGTCACCCCTGGCAACCACCAACCACTCCCAACTGTCACTTCTCCTTCAAGAAATATATATATATTTTTTTTAAATCTTTATAAACACTTTTAACAATTAACAAATTAAATTAACAAATTAAAAACATCTTAGTATACCAAATTTCAGCCCTTTCTGAATTTTTTTTTCCACACACACACTAACAATTTAGTAGGTCAGTGTATAACTCCGCCCAGCAGGTGGTGCTGCAGCTTGGTTTTATTTTTTCCACACACAGACAGACTAACACACGCCACTAGACATTTATATTATATATATATATATATATATATATATATATATATATATATATATATATATATATATATATTAACTAGGTACTATGGGTGATTCTGTATCTGAAAAAAAGCCATTGAACAAATGCTAATTGAGTTTATTTCAAAACAATGTATATTTAATAAGTGTAATTCAAAAGTCGCCAACGTGATTATCTGTTCTTGTGACTAGATCTACATTCCAAGGGTAAAGTATGAATAAGGTTCTGATTATTCCAAACGGTATTATGTAAAAGCTACAGCACTGCTCAGTTTATTTATTGTTTGTTCAGAAGCAAAGCTTTTTAAAAACAGTTATGAGAAATTGGATTACCCATGCACAAAGTCACTCACTGCTGCCCAAATACTTACAATTTAATTAACCTTTCCCAATTCTTATTTCTCGGCACATCCATGTAAACAATTCCCATCATAATGTAATAATGTAAATTATCTGAATTATCCAACAAAATAACAAACACAAAAGAAAAACAACTATTTGTTGTCAGCAGTGTTACGTTAGCATTATTGTTTTTATTTATTGCATATATAAAGCGTTTAAAGCGACACAGCACTATTTTTTAACATTAAGGTATGTCCTTTAATCAGAGATGCTCAAACTGGCTGCATATTGATTTTTAAGCAAATTTGACAAATTGGTTCTAAAATATGAAAGTTCACTGAAATATCTCGCATTTTAAATCAATTAAAAAACAGTTAAACAGGATTGACTATGTTCAAGTCGGTGTACACATGGTTGAGCTGGTTTACAAATATGCTAAAGTGTGAACGGTGAACCTCAATGACAAACAGCGAACCTCAAATGGTGAGCTTTGAACACAGAAGTATTTGAAGTTCAATAAGCATATTAACAGTCTAACATATATTTACCAAGCTATCTTCAAGCTTCTTCCTCTCACAGACAGCAAGCAAGGCACATTTTACAGTGGTGCAACCACTGCTGGTGATGGTAGTCTGGGATTTTGTGGAGCACATTAATGTGTGAGGTTTTTATTGGTGAGAGAGCTTGGAAAGAAAGATGAGCATTTAGAAGATGATGAGATCTAGTACAGAGCAGTGAACAATTACAGAAGAGATTGGACAAAAAAAGGATAGAAAATGAGCTGGAGTACAGTGATGTGTATATGGTTTGGGATGTGTGGAGGTGTATGTTCTAATGGAGAAAGTGTTTGGGTGTAGGTGGTCTTAGGAAAGAGGGTGTCTGCAATATGCGTTTTGTAAAGTACAAGATATCTACTGTGCCAAGCAATTTGCTTTAGATATTGTAGGCTTTTCAAAAAAATCGATTAAAAGATAACATAAATACTACTGTACTGTTACCCATCAGCACGACTACACAAACAAAATCTACTTCCTTTTGTTCTACAGGCTATTCTTCATGACTCTCATAATTGTTTCATTTTAGGCTGTAAAATCAGGTTTATTGTAGGTGAGTGCTTAAATTAAATTAGAATAGCATTAGGATCATATCCGATGTTTTTTTTTATATTAAGGCTGTTCTATATTCAGTTAATGTGCACCATTTATATAACTGACAACTACACATAGGCTACAGTGTGCTAAAACATTATGTGATTCAGTGGAGAATTGTTTTGTTTTATATGAGCTACAATGGTCACTTTCAGAAAGTTGCACAGAAAAAGAACCAAGAAGCCACCATTCAGTAAGATGAAATGAGGAGGAGTAGTTTTATTCCAGAACAGCAAAAGTGTATAATATATCTGGGGTTTCAGTCCCTTCCTGGGATGAATATTATCCACTTCTGGTGTTCTGGAATAAAACTGCTTCTATTGGACAATTTGCTTCTTTATCTGATGAAGTGTTGCTTTCTTCATTTTTTGTGTGTACAATTTACAATACTTGAACCACAGGTGGAGGTTCTGCAACAAGCATGCACCGGTTAATATATAGGTGTAGCTGATTTAGTAAGGGGGATGCACCTTGCACTGACTGGTTCACTGTAAGACAGCATCAATGGAAAACTGTGTTTAGAATTCCATGAGTCAAGTAGGCATATATATTGTATATTGCATATAGGATTTGTTAATAAAAACACAAGTACAGCATATAATACCATGTTTTTAAAAACTAAACTGACATGATTTTAAGCAATGAAAATATACTATTTTATTCCAACAGCATTTGTCTCCAGATGTTGTGCTGACATTACTTGAACCAAACAAAACGATGTGTTTGTATGTTCACTTTAGCATTATTGTGCTCTGGAGGCCTGACTTTGATCATACAAAGAGCAGTTTCTCATTATTTTCTACTGACACTCCAAACAGTCTTCTCTGAAGTCTTTCGAACATTGAGTGACCTCTGTCTTAATACTTTTCACAGATTTCCCAGGCTGTCGCCGCCACTCAGTCATCACTAACACAGACAACTGTAATGGAAACTGTAACTATGGTGACCACCAGGGAGCAAATTCTTGTTAAGCATGGTAAGGATGAACTCCCGCCTCCTCCCCCCCAGAAGAAAAGACAGATCCTTGTGGAATCAGAACTTAGGAAAAGGTGAGAAAAATATGGCAAATGCACACCTGGGGAAATAAAAGGATTACACTAATGCTAAAATAAATCTTTTATATATAAAAAAAGATGTTGTTACATGCACACACCCATAGTTGCCCACATTTAAACATATTTTTCCAGGGAAACTTAACTAGTTATAAGGAAGAGTTAGAGATTATATGCACCTTTATACAGTGCACGTGATTATTAATGCAATTTGTACCATTGGATGATTAAGCCAAAATTAAAAAGAAAATGCTTATAATATTAAACAACTAACCTCCAGGGAATATTCTTATACACAAGAGCTATTTACTGAAATATACTATATATGCAGTAATATGGACATAGAACATAGAATGTGGGTTAGTGTAATTCCTATATCATCTGCTATTTATTTCTCGCATACTCCCGGTTTGAATTTTTATTTGTCACACAATATTTTCTGTGTTTTATATTTTTGTATTTATATTTATGTATTTATATATATTCTGTTTCAATTGAAGCAGGTATAATCCGCATTGTTCTATTCATGATCGGTTAGATGAGCGTGAAGGCTATTTTCACACATAGGATCCATCCATCCATCTTCATTACAAACACTTCTGTTAGGTTAAATCTGTGTAGGAAAAACTGTAATACTGGTGATCCAGCCTGAAATTGTCAAAGTCCCCTATGTATGGAATTTCTTATCCAGAAATTCATTATCCATAAAGTTCTTAAAACCAGAAACAAAAAGGAAAGAATTGCTGTTTTTTGCGAGCATTGACATACACATTGACACAACCATAGCAAGTTTTCAACTGTGAGGAGCACTGCGAGTAATAATAAGGATAATGACAGGAACTCTATGGGAAAGATAAGTTATTTTTTTTAATGTTGATTAATACATTTAAGGCATCCTTCTCAAAATTATGGAAAAAGAATCCTTATTGATTTAACCCTAAATCTCAACAATTCCAGAAGATAGAAGCTATCTCTGTGCATATAATTTTTCGGATCTGTGTCATTTCCGGATATTGACATTCTCAGGCTGCATAACATTGTAAACATTTTTCTATTATCCCAAGACTGACAGACAGAACAAAAGCCTTTTAAAGCTTTGTCCTTGTATATTTTCTATTTTGTATTTCTATAATTTATAGTGACCTCCATTTCCTATTGTGAATACTATGTACATCTTTTTTTATTGTGCATTGAACCTTATTATTTTGTAAAGGGCTGTGTACATTGGTGATGCTATAAAAATGAACACTTTACATGTGGTACATACAGTACATGGTATCTAAGGCTGGGTCAAGTGGTGAACATTTGCTGATGGACAAATTATTATTTTCTCCACCAGCTTAGCCATAGTGCATTTTATAGTTTTCCATTGTAAAGCACTGTATAATTGGTGCTATATGAATAAATGCTAATAATAATAATGTTAATAATAGTGGGCCTGATTCATTAAGCATCTTAACTTGAGAAACTTCTTATTTAAGACAAAACCATGTTACAATGCAAGGGGTGCAAATTGGTATTCTGTTTTGCACATAAGTTAAATACTGACTGTTTTTTCATGTAGCACACAAATACTTGATAGCTTATTTGTACACTGAAATTTAAAATTGATATTTGTGTGCTACATGAAAACACAGTCTGTATTTAACTTATGTGCAAAACAGAATACTAATTTGCACCCCTTGCATTGTAACATGGTTTTGTCCAGGAGTCTTAAATAAGAAGTTTCTCAAGTTAAGATTCTTAATGAATCCGGCCCAGTATCTTTATTTAAAGCTGCTTACCACCAGGACCATCTTTCTCATTGGGCACAATGGGCAGGTGCCCAGGGGCCCTGCAGCCCAGGGGGGCCCGTCAGAGGCAGCATAAAAAAAAACCTGAAAAAAAAGAAGAAGAAAATAACCTTGCGGTCAGCTGGCGATCCGGCTCCCTCCCTCCACTGCTTTGGCCGGGGGCCCAAAATGTTGTTAAGAGGGCCCTGCTTACCACCTATCCCTTAAATGTTACTAATTCCCCCCCCCCTTACAGTCCCAAGGGTTTCTCAATGCTCTGTGGTTTAACTCACAGCCCCACACACGCACCCTCTGCAGCCAAGTAAAAGTGGCAAACATAAATGTTTTTCCAGTTATATATATTAATGTATATTATACATTATGGGTCTGATCTTACCTCCTAACTTTCCTGATTTAGGTGGGACAGGATCGATATGAGATCTCTGTCCCACCATAATAATCGGGACAGCTTTGTCCCAATCTGTGAAAAAGTTGGGGGAGATTCCGTCCACTGCTGCTGTGCATTGCAGAACAGCGGTTAACATGTGCTCGGTAATGAAGGGGTTTGCAGCAGAGGGAAGGAGAGAAAGGGGGAACCTAGTACTTCCCCCAGTGTGGCGTGCCCGTGCGCCCGTCATGATGCCAGAGAGACCAACGTTGAGAGGTATGGCGTGATTCATATTCGGATGTAAATCTGTTTGCATGCCATATCTTGCGTTAAATAGCTTTGTGCATGCAATTCATGTCCAAACGCAAATAACACTTACTACTGCCTACTACTTGATGAGCGGAATGAGGGTGGAAATGGGCGGACGGACGTATGCGATGTACAGTAAAGGCCTGCAGATTTGGCAGATTCAAATCCTGGGTTTCTCTTAAGTGCGCTTGGTTGCAGATGTATCATTTGCACCAGCTACAGGGCAGATGTAAGTGCTAGTAGTGTAAGTAGTGATGACTGACACAGCATATGCGTGCCACTAGATAACACAGAACTTGTGTATGAAAGTAAGATAGACTATAAAAACACATTGTATGTACAGTACACATTAAGAACATATTGATTTAGATTGTATTTAATGTAAAAATAAATTATTAATAAATATTTTTTTAAGCCAACCATATTTTTATTAATAATTATACTGTTTAGACTTGTTAATTTATTTTAATTTGACCTTATATTGCACATTTGCTTGTGCGTATACTGTTTTGTTTGTCTGTTTAAGGCAAGTACTGTTTAGGCACAGAGTACTTACACCCAGATTCAAATCGAAACGCATCTTGATCAACCTGAATTTAAATACGGTCAGAATTGCACTCACGTTCCGTGCTATTTGTTAAACCACAACTTTTCGATTTGAATCAGGCCCTTTATCTATTATTACAGAAGCAGAGGAGACCCAGGAAAAAAAGACTGCATGGAACTGCCCCTTGGGGCATATAAGGCTTGTCCTTAGAAAAAAATAAAATAATTTGTTATAATTTAACGTATCTGACACAATTCAAAAATTGTACTAAAGTCCTGTTTTGTTTTGTTTAATTTAAATATGCTTTTCATTACAAATAGAACATGTTTATCCATTCAGGTTCATTGGTATATAAATGCATTTACATGTACATTTTAGAAATATGTAAATGTATTATGTATGTGTCCTAATCTGATTGGGCTACTTATTATATACTAATACATGATGCATTTTGTTTATAGGTTTAAATGTATAATTGGTGTTCTGATTTTTTTAAAATGTATGTTAACAAATAATGTAGGGATAATTAACGCAGTAACATGTCAGCCAACTAATTGTTGAATTATTACTAGCCCTTGCACTAACTCAATGGTAATAAAACAAATTGCAATGCCAATCCACATATTGTTATGACATATTAATGTTTTCAGATACGATTAGCTCTTTGTGATACAACAACCCTGCTGGGAGACTATGAAGGTTAACTTCAATGTTAAACCATAGATCACAACCTTACACAGGTTAAGAACTGTCAACCGAGACAAGCTACAGATTGACATTTATGCAAAAGACAGATATGAATGATCAAATATGACAAGTTATTTTATCAGATGAGCAAGAAAATGGTTTTACAATCAAATAGAATAACATGTTAATGTGGTTTGACAGCACACACTATTATGCTGGTCCCAACACAATGACAGCTGAAAAACCATAGCTCATGTTTACAGAAACAAATGTATCATAAATGTTCAAACTGTCGTGTGAGCAATTAATTGCAGCCAGGAACATAATGAGTCATTATTAAATCATTTACTATTTTAAGGGAGGAATTCAATAGGCCGCGATGTCCTGAGGAACATTGTGACTGCGCATTTTTACCGTTTCTACGATAGAAATATCTGCTCATTTTTGCTTGCACCTCTATGGGGCGTGAGAAAAAATAAGGGATATTTCTATGAAAAAAAATCTGCGCAAGGAGTCTCATAGCCGTTCCAGAGACACCTTGCGCAGATTTTTTTAGACTTGAATCTCCCCTAAGAGTCAGATAGCTATGGCTGGGTACACACTACAGAAAATTTATCTTATTAGCGATTTTACCAACAACTGAAAGTCCTGATCAGGATGCCGATTTATGTGTATACATCACCTTCAGATCTGTGCTCTTCATCTGTCATAACCATTGGCTGAAAAGATCGTGACTCTGTAAACTAGAGATACAAATAGAGATCTTCCTACACTGCTGTTTGTGAGTGTATACACACTTCAGAATTTGCCCAACATTGTTTATTGAGATTTTTAGTCCGTTTATAAAATCAAATCAAATGATACAATGTGCTTTGTAACGATTATTGGAGCGTACACACTAATGCGATATTAGACTTAACGATCGTTCATCCTGTGATTGGCACAATAATCAGGTAAAAATCCTGTAGTGTGTACCGGGCTTATGTTGAAATATTTTCCAGCATTCACTCATGACTTATATTTTATTATTATAAAAACAATTATTTAAATTCATTAAGCCCGATGTTTGCTTATCATATCAATATCAATAACTGGTAGTACTTGGCTTACTTAACTGGCTTTTGCCAAGTAAACTTGTGATAACATTGGTAAACATTTTGTGTAAAAATCAGCATTGCAGTTGAGAAACTGTAAAATAATTAATACTTGTAGACAGTGATGAAAGACAATTTTGAGCCCTGGACTGTACTTACACCTTAAGCCCCCACACCACATGTGTGTCTCAATTACATGTCAAATGTACATCAGTGTTCCATGCACTTTTTTTTCCAAAAGTTCCCAAACATCACAGAACAGCGATAGGTGGGGCCTGTACACATACATATTATATACCGTTGAAGTCAAATAACTGAATGAAGTGGTTTAGTAAATATCGGTTCTTATAGTTTATTGTGCGATTGTGATTAGTATGTGTTAGGAACCCCAACAGCCCGCAACACAAAACCCGGAGTCTGCTCAGAAGTCTGGTTTTCGCTGGAGCCCCTAGTGGTGGGGACAGGCTTGGCCGCAGACAGCTGAAGGTCGTGAATTGTGCGCTGACTGAGGGGAACCCAGCGAGAGGGTAGGAGCAATAGCAGAGTGAGGTCCAGGCAAGGGTCGAGGCCGGCAGCAGACAGAATATCCAGTACACAGAACCGAGGTCAGACGTCACAGGCAAATGAGCAGCGTAGTAGTCCAGGCAAAGGTCAATGGGCACAGGCAAATAAATGTAGTCAGTAAACAAAGCAAGGGTCGGCAACAGTAGTTAAAATTCAAAAGGTACTCAGAGAGCAAAGGTACACAGCAGGCTTAGTATGGCAAGCAGGAACTATAACCGGCAGGGAGGGCTTGTCCCTTCCTGCCTTATAAACGAATGGCCACCTATCAGAATTCTTCCTGCACTGGAGGTAATCTAGCCCAGCTGGGCTATAATCATCATAATGAGCGCACGCGCCTGGCTGCCCTAGATGCCGGGCCGCGGTGCTGTGGGTAATGAGCGTCCTGACCGTTGCCTAGGCAATGGCCGGGAGCTAGAGGAAATGACGTCCCAGTCGTCATGATGATGGCCGGGACGCTGAGCAGTGCCCGGAAGTGAGTCGCGGCGGTGGCCAGAGCCGCCGCATCTCGTAACAGTATGCAATGGCGTACAAAGGTTAAATACACAATCACATAGGAAAACACAGTAAATACATCTACATTCATACCTACATTTCTAAATAGTTCACTTTTAATAAAGCTTCCAACTCACATTTTTTCATTATTAAGACTTAGAGATTTTATTACACAAAGATAAACCTACATTAAAGATATTTATGGTTCAGGTCATAAGAAATGTATTGTGTTTGGTCTTATTTATATTAATTCACATTTCACCATCAGGAATCCGGTATCATCAGATAAGTGATCGCACATTGCGATTGCTAGTTATGATTAGTATAACATTAATACTCTGTTAACCGGTAAGTTTAAACAGATTTTTGGTTATTCCCTGAGGCAAGACACTTACACAGCTGTTGGAGTGAGTTGTCCCCCACCTTTGGAGAAGCATTGTTTGAACTGACTTATGACCAGCATTGTACTGGACTATCCTAAAACCTGAACCAATGAAGAACTATCTTAATGTTATCTTTGTGTACATTGTGACATCATCACTGTTTTTTTCAAACCAAACTGTATATAAACAGGGCACTGGAACAATAACAGTCTCTTTGACAACACAGACTTCAGGATTGATAAACTGATACTGGATCCAGCGTGCAGTGTTTGTATCGGTTATACTTTATTATATTCCTGCTATTAAATCTCTTTGTGCGTTTGAACCACATTGATTGCATCGGACAATCTTTATTGGCAACAATACAGATATAATAATACATACAATATGTGGACAAAAGTATTTAGCCACACCTGTTAATTTTTTTGAATTGAGGTGCTTCAATCAGAACTGTTGCCAGAGGTGTATAGAATCAAGCATCTAGCCATGCAGTCTCCATTTGCAAACATTTGTGATACAAAATGGGTCATTCTGAAGAGCTCAGTGACTTCAAGCTTGGTTCTGTGATAGGATGTCATCTTTGCAATAAGACGGTTTGTGAAATTTCATCTCTGCTGGATACTCCACGGTCAATAAGTGATATTATTAGTAAGTGGAACCATTTAGGTACAACAACAGCTCAGCCACGAAGCGGAAGACCACGTAAAATCACAGAGAGGGGTCAACAACTGCTAAGGCGCATGGTTCAAAAAAGTCACCAACGCTCTGCTGATTATATAGCTGAAAAGTTCCGAACTTCCGCTGGCATTTATGTAAGCACAAAACTGCGTCGGGAGCTTAATGGAATGGGTTTCCGTGGCTGAGCAGCTGCATGCAAGCCTCATATCACCAAGACCAATGCCAAGTGTCGGATGGAGTGGTTTAAAGCACACCGATACTGGACTGTGGAGCAGTGGAAACGTGTTCTGTGGAGTGACGAATCACGCTTCTCGGTCTGGCAGTCAGATGGGCGAGTCTGGGTTTGGCGTAAGCCGGGAGAACGTTACCTGTCTGACTGCATTATGACAACTGTGAAGTTTGGTGGAGGAGGGATAATGGTATTGGGCTGTTTTTCAGGGTTTGGGCTTGGCCCTTTATCTCCAGTGATGGGCAATCTTAATGCTTCAGCATACCAAGTCATTTTGGGCAATGCTATGCTTCCAACTTTGTGGCAACAATTTGGGGAAGGCTCTTTTCCATTTCAACATGACTGTGCCCTAGTGCACAAAGCAAGGACTACAAAGACATAGTTTGATGAGGTAGGTGTGGAAGAACTTGACTGGCCCACACAGAGCCCTGACCTCAACCCCATCAAACACCTTTGGGATGAACTGGAACGGAGATTGCGAGCCAGGCCTTCTCGTCCAACAGTGACTGACCTCATAAATGCTCTACAGAATGAATGGAGACAAATTCCCATAGAAACACTCCAGCATCTTGTGGAAAGCCTTCCAAGAAGAGTGGAAGCTGTTATCGCTGCAAAACGGGGACCAACTCCATATTAAAGTATATGTATTTGAATACAATGACATTACAGTCCCTGTTGGTGTAACATAATGGTCAAGTGTGCAAATACTTTTGTCTATATAGTGTAAATAGAATATGCCTGAAAAGAAATGTATGTGTGTATATACATGCAAAGTAGGCAAAATAAATACAATAACACATAACTAAAATCTAATTAGAAAAGGTCAGAGTTCTATTTCACTTTATGTCACCTACACTACAGAATAAAGTTCAGCAGCTCCTGAATATAATGCCATAACAGAAAATGTCAAAATTACAGTGTTTGAGGGGGAAACATCTGTACAAAGGAAGAGGACTTATCTATACACAGGTGGCGGAAATATATATACACATTCATAAGCCTCATTATTATTTAAAACACAGACATTCCTCTGTCCTCCTTCCCCTTGCTGCTGCCTTTAGTGTCATCAGGATGCCCTTGCCGCCTTTTCTGCCCTTACATGTCTTGTCAACAATTTTGCCCGTTCAGCCTCCAACTTCTTGCTGTCCATTGTCTCTCCCACCCTTGCCACTCATAATGATCACACATTGCCACACATGATACACCCCCATACACGTTCTTCATCCCCTGGATCCTGAATTTCTCTGAAAACAGTGGCAGGCTAGTGCATGCATTCCATAAGGAGCATATAAGCTTTACTTATGGGTTCCGCACTGGACTCCAGAGACTACGTGCCTGAGTCATTTAGGAAAGTAAGCCAATAAAAGGATTAAATGTTTGCGGAACAAACCAAGTTACAATGCAAGGGGTGCAAATTAGTTTATTATTTTGCACATAAGTTAAATACTGGCTGTTTTTTCATCTAGCACTCAAATATTTGATAGCTTTATTTTTACACTGAAATTGGAAGTTGATGTCCTATCCCAACTATAAATCTATCCCCATATTTTAAATTTACCCCCCCCTCCTCCAATGCAACATGGTTTTGTACAGGTTAAAAGTTACTCCTTTTTTATGCTTTGCTTGCCTTAATGACTCAGGCCCCAGGAGCACAGTCACAAAAGTAAACCCTTAGGTCTATACCATTTATTTTGTAATGTGTCAACATTTGTCTTTTTCAAACTTTTCTATAAAATTTGTCTTGTTACAAACAAAAGCACACATACAGTAGCTCTGAAAAATATACAGACAATTAGTCTGACAAGGACTTACATAGTAGGCATAAGGTATTTTGTAAGATGTAAAACAAGATAACTACTAAATAGCATCACTAGAACAATTACATTACCACAAAGAATAAAAACTGTAAATAAACTAATGTAAGTTAAGTTTCCTCAAGATAAAGTGCAAAGCTTGCAATGCTCTATCTGTTCGTTCCTCAACGGAAAAAAATATTCAATGCAGTTTGCCAAAAAGGTCAACTTGCCCAGTGCATGGTAGCCATATATTAAAGGTGTGATCCCTTTTGAATATGGAGATTAAAATATATTCCAAAAGGTCTACAGTTAAAGGGTCACTATCATCAATACTACATATAATATATATTTATGGTTAAATATAGATCTAAGAAGAGTTTAGTTGTTATTACTGTTGTTTAAATATATACCATCAATATTATATTATTATTATGATGCACTGTACAGAGAAAACGTATGTATTCACATTCATTCCAGCCCCATTGGAGCTTGCAGTCTAAATTCCATACACCACACTAGGGCCCATTTAATAAGAAGACAATTAACCTACCTGTAAGTATTTTGGACTATGGGAGGAAACCGAAGTGCCCAGAGGAATCCCACGTAATAACATGGAGCGCAAGGGAGAACAAACTGAACACGGAAAGAGTCCTGGTCAGAATCAAACCCATGATCCTATCGCTGTGAGGCAGCATGCTAACCATTGTGTCACAGTACAGTTTTTATGACCTCATTTTTTTCAAAAAGGTTAAGTAGATGTCCATGTGTAGTAGAGAACTCTGTCATTATTCTACCTCATTAGCTAACAGTGTCAGAGAGATCATGGCAGGTTAATTCAGTAAATTCATATGAGAATGACTGTTCTGTGAGACTCATAGGGGGAGAATTCAGTTGACAGCATTACTCTTGAAAGTAACGCAGCCTGTGCACTATTACCTTTCATATAGTCATTCTAGCTTGGATTTCTGCTCGCAGCTCCCTGAGCCACAAGCAAAAATTTGTATTTAAATTTACCGTACTAACTGTAATAATACGCACTATTACCGTAGTAGCTGTAATAGTGCGCAGGCCGTGTTACTTTAAAGAGTACCGCGGCCAGTTGAATTCCCCCCATAGAGACGAAGTGTTCCTGCTCCCAGCAATTTCAAAGTTAAAAAACATTGATAAGATATCAAATGAATATAACAAAACATGTAATATTTATTACACATAATTATCCAATACTTAAAGGCATAAAACACAAAACATTTGTTATTATCCATCCAACAGTAAAACTCAAAATCCATTATATTGTTTTTGTGATCAGAGTATTTTAATATATGGATTGTGTACAGAACAGTGTGATTAAGAGTCCAGTCACAACATCAGATGTCGGTAGCATAGGCAAACCGAGGGGGGTTTCCTAGTGCCTGGAAACCCCCCTCCAAGTCTGGGGCACCGTATAATTGAGGTGGCTGGACCCTGTCCCCGCTTCACACAGCTCTGCTTGAAGAGCTGCGTGCACCTAACGGTAGTGCACACAGCATTGCCCATGTATATTATGGCGATAGGAAGAGTTGGAAAGCAGCCAAGCACTGTCTAAAATTATAGCCACACCCCCATGCATGCTGGTCACTCCCACTGGTGGCGTGGTGTGGAAACCCCCCTCTACAAATCCTGCAATTGCCCCTGGGTAGTATATGTTCCTAGTTTTGTTCATAATGTAACATGTAGATAAAATTCACATTTAACATTTCATTTTATAGCAATCTTTTCTTCTTACATTGATATTACAGAAATATAAAGTCAGTTTATGCAGTTTGCTCAAAGAATTAGTAGATCACGTTTGCTGACAGAAATTGTATGTTGCTTGAAGCACGTTGTGAAAACATCTAAGTCTTACATATGTAATACCTATATGTAAGACCATCAAGACATATATATATATATATATATATATATATATATATATATATATATATATTATTATTATTTTTTTCCAGGTACAGTTTATTCAGCTGCTCTTGCTTATAACACATTTGTCCTCTTATCTGTACATTGTATACAGTTGTTTCTTCTATCCAAGGGCAACACATACAAATAAATGCCTAGGCAATACAAAGGCCTAGATGAAAAGAGACATAAAATATAAAGCAATACATGTAATAAAAAATAAAGTTCCATGTGAGCATGTAAAACTCAATACACTAAGCAGAGAGGGGGAAACTCAGTAAAATAAAACTTTTTCAAATACCTCTCTGCTATGTTCTTGCATTTACAAGTGATAGGTATAGTGTTATATTGCTTCTTGTGCTGGGACCTTGTATTCAATGACAACAGCTGAATGACATGTCCCATACAAAGCTCTATGCAGTAGGAGATGGCTTTCCCTAACAACAGTGGTACCCTAAGGCAGTTACATGTACTTCGTACTTCATTTGAAACATTTATAAGGTACGAGGGTTTGAAAATGTTGTTTCAGCTCCAAAGGATATTAAAGGTTAAAAGTAACTGTGTACATTACTTTTGAATGTTTAAAACTGATAAAATGTTGAGATGTCCAAATGATTTTCTCCAAAAGATAAACATTAGTTATCTTCATGATTTTAATCGCCTGAAGTTTTCTTTTCCTCTTTCACAGTTGTGCCCATTTTAGATAATAACTTACTCAGTCTGCAATATAGGCAAATTGTACCAGAACATAAGTCATCTGGTTCATTCTCTGATTGCATGAACTTCATATCTGTTGATATTTGAGTTTCTGCAGTGTGAAAAGTCGCACAAGGACACCAACAGCAAACTCCGTTCTGGGAGTATTCACAACAGCAATAAATCCGTCCCTTAACATCATCTTCAGCTGAATGCGTAATGTGCGTTTGCCATCCCTAAATTAAACTAATCCTAAACTAGTGCTTAATTAAAAGGCAGTATTTCAGCTCTGATACATTTCTGCTGCAAAGGTACCAATACGATGTTGTAGCAGATGTGCAGATAATGAATTCTTTGAAGAACCTATCCCACCTTAACCTTCGAATACCTCCTCCCTCTTGTATAATGGCATGCAGCATGGCTGCCAAGTTAGTACACCAGCTGGAGCATCGGAAAACAGTGTCTATACTTAATCTGATTAATAATAAATTCTAAAAGATGAAGGAAGAAGTAATACAATGGATAACAGTAGCCGCGTTCAATGGCATATGTACATCCTTTTATCAAGAGAATAGTAGGATGTACTTAGTATTTTCATATATTATGTGCACCAATGGTAGCATGTAAGTAACAGAATAAAGTAATGACCAAGTATGTTTCATGGATGTTGAAAGGGAGTTAATATACTAAGCTTACATAGTGGCTAGTTGGGTGCTATGAACAGATACCACACACTAGGATGTATCAAACACAAGAATATCTTTTTGAAATGGAAATTTGTGGTTTTATAAAACTGAAATATCCCCAATGTTGAGTCATTTTTATGAATAGTGTTCATACTGGATTTTTTTTTATCATACAGTGATATGTCATGTACAGCATTGGAGACAATACTCTTTATCAGTGGTCCTCAAATGTACTGCATGGTTCAAGGTAACGCTGCCCCGTAATGCCTAGGAGGGTCCTGTTTCATCACACATCAATCAGATCAGATCATGTATACAACACATGAAGGTGAAACATTGTTTAAGGCAGGCACCAGCGTATTTAGCAGCAATGCCAAATGAAGCAGGCTTCTGTGTGTAGATGAGCAATGCAATGTAGATGGTGTCTGATTCACAACATTACTTCTCAGTGATAGGAAAATTCCTGAAAAGATAACTCATCAAAGTACAGATTCCATCCTCATTACTGCTCAATGTCATTCACAAAGCAGCAGGACTTTTATATCACAGCACATCTATATATACTCAATTATGCATTGCTATGGGGAGATCACATGTGTTTGCCTCTATTCAGCAGGTTCAAAGTGCTTCTGCACACCTGATGTAAGTGATTATTTGAAGACCAAGTAGAAATTTCACCACACATTTATGCAGATCGAGCTTTCTCCCTAGGCTTTTCTGGAATTATAGGCATGCCAACAACACCAAACCTTATGCTGCTTTCAGAATCAGCTCTCATATTAACCAAGCACAGGGATATTATTAACTTGCTCTGAGTAATTTTGATGACTGCTGCATTGGTTTCCTAGACATGGCAGGCCTTATTCATTAAGGAGAGTAAAGCAAGAAAAATTGGTTACTTTGAACCTTGACAAAACCATGTTGTATTGGATGGGGAAGTAAATTTAAAATGTGAGGACAGATTTATAATTAGGGTAGGGCATGTCCTAGATCAACAATTAATGTCATTGTAAAACTAAGGCTATGAAGTATTTGTGTGCTACATGAAAAAACAGCCAGTATTTTCCTTATATGCAAAATAATTAACTCATTTGTGTCCCTTGAGTTGCAACATGGTTTTGTCAAGGTTCAAAGTTATTCATTTTTTTTCTTTTACCTTCCTTAATGAATCAGGCCCGACATGTCTGGTGACTTGAGATTGTATATGCTGTGGTTACTGCTGCACATTGTCTTCCTCGATTGTCTGGGGACAATGGCAATGGAAAGCTGACTTCATATCTGCCCCAACTTCCACCCAACTAGTTAGTAGCATAATAATTTAATTTAAGTTATTTATTCACAAATACTAAAATTAAAGAAAAAACCCATCAGACACATGAGAACATTTTGAACGATCACCTTACACTGACATTTCTGACCATGGGCCGCTCTTGGAGTGTATTCCCTACAGATGTAAAGGAAGAGAAAATGCAAGCAGTCTTAATGGAACAGTGCAGCATCAGCGCCTGACGACTTATAGAATTACTGGAGGAAGGCATCAGAACTATTGAGTTTTGCGAGACCCTTGTTTTATCAGACAACCTGCTCCTAACAACATACTGATATTATTCATTGAGCCTCAAAATTACTGGAGGCTTGTAGTGTTTTTTCCCACTGCCACAAAGGTGTTGACTGCCACTTTCCTGCTATAAATTAATGATGGTAGTGGAGATTTTATTTACTTTACTCCTAAGTTGGATATATCCAAAATGTTCCTTATGTTCCAATCCACCCTCAGTTCACTCTCTCCAGTAACCAAAGACAAAGTCTATGCAATCATCTTATCACCTCATCCTACAACCTGCCCCATTGATCCTATTCTCTCCAAACTTCTTTGTTCCTCTCCCCGACTGCATGCCCACCACTAGCTCACCGCTTCAACTGGAACATTTTGATCCTCCTTTAAACACACTGTCATTTCACCAATACTAAAAAAAACAGCCTTTCTCTCCAACTATTGCTCTATCCTCTCATTTCATTTTCAGCTCTCTGTAATTGGAGTTCTGCCGATAATATTCCACATAGTTTGCACTCACAAGTCTAAGGCTCACTTCTCCATACTCATACTTCTAGACTTTTCTCCTGTTTTCAACACTGTTGATCACCCTCTTCTCCTGTATGCCCTTCACTCCTTATGCCTTCATGACAGAGTTATTTCCTGATTCTTTTCCTACCTATTGAACTACTTCATTAATGTTTATACCTTCCATCCACTCTATCTGTACACTAATTTACTCATTTGTACTATAGTATTACCTCTAAACTTATGACACCCAAGTCTACATCTCCTCTCCTTAACTCTCCCCATCTGTAGTGTGTAGCCAACTATCTCTCTGCTACCTCCACATGAAAGTCCCAACTCTACCTAAAGTTCAACATGTCCAAAATAGAATTTATCATCTTTCCTCCTCTCAGAGTCACTACCTCCCCTTAAATCTTCTTCACAGTTAGTAGCACCAAAACATCCTGTAGTATCACAGGTGGGTGCTTCAGTCTATGCAGGAAGGAGTGTGGGTGGATAGAAAGATAGCTAATCAGATACAGGGTTTTCTAATTTTATAGGGTATAGGTGGGAAGGGCAGGGGCAGCACACGTTACCGATCAGGTAATGCCAGGTACAGGTGAGTGATGAATGTTAAGCCAGGGGGTCCAGGTTGATTGATTACCTTCCATGCTAGATCAGACTTTCCTACAGCTTTGAAATCTTTAAATCCATCTCATTATTAGAGCTTACCCTACTCCCACCTATACTACGCACATTAAGTACCCTCATAACTGTCCAGTCTCCACTCTGAGTCACACTCATTCCTCTTGCTTCAACTGTATCCTCTTCAATTAGAATATAATCTCTCTCATGAACTCTCTCATACCCTAATCTCATGTCTGAATTAATTGTATCTACTTTTGTGTCCCTGTTATATGTATCCCTATTTTCCCCTATTGCTATTTCAGAAAATCTGCAATCCTGTACAGCAAGACTGCAATTATACTATCCAATATTTTGAGTAAAAAATATATGCAATTTGCATATCACATATGGTATTAGCCATGTGAGTGACAATGGCATGCACATATCATACAAACAAACTAAAACTGCCCTTACTCCCATTCTCTGGTTCATCGATTCACTCTAGGTAATAGACATTACAGAAATTCACAGCTCATTTTATCAAACAGCTCAGTAATTTACTCAGTGCAGTTAAGATAATAATATGGACAGACATTTACTTGTCACCTCGCTAAAAACACTGCAATGGCTGCTACATGTACTTACAAAGAATACTATGATCCACCAGTTACACTTTAGTAAGCAGCTTAGTATACGTTATGGCTTCCAATAGACCTGTTATTCTTATATTTTGGCAGCGCTCATGGTTTTGAAGGTCTTCATTTGTATCTATTAGGACTTCTAGTTCTCAGGTGAGGTAGTCTAGGTCCCTAACTGAGTCTTATCGCAATCTCTGAAAATTTCTTAGCGTGTCTCGTGTTTTGCTGTGAGAGTTGCTAATTATGAAATGTCTAATTTAAAGAATGTTACAACCTTGTGCAGTTCAGGCTCAAGAAATTGCTTGAAGTGTATGATGAGGATATCATTCTTTGTTGTTGGGGCTGGACTTGGTGAGTTGTCATGCTGCATTGTTTTGTCCTCTCCAGTAAAACAATGGGAAACCATTGTGGAATTACCTTTTTCTTGGATTAGATTCTGAACATTGAATAATTGCATCTTGCATAAATCCTTTGAAATGTGTGAGTTTATTGAGTTGGAGGGCAATAAATAAATGGATCATCTGAAATTCACCTATAAATCAGAAAAAGTTCCTCTAGTTGATCATATTTCTTGGTGGTTGTTAATTCTTATTTGGCATCTGGGCCTCTCATACATGATGTAGAAAATCTGAGTTCTGTGAGCTGATTTAGGTTATGCTAATATAAAGGTCCCACTTGAGAAAGTAATTCTGCAGACTATCATGCATTTTTTTATGGTGCATTTTTTCCTTTAATAATGGGAAATAGTCTGCCCTGATGCGCAGACTAAGGTTAGTAAATGGTTGCTGTAATATTGAACAATGATTTAATGTCATTGCTTCTGGCATTGGGAGCACAGATAGAAAGAGTGGGTGTGAGTTAGGGATGATAAGATTTAGTAAGGTGGTGGTCCTACAACTCCCCTGATGCTCCTGATGAGCAGGAAGTCCGAGTCCTGCTGCAGGTCGGATCAGCCCAATGATTTATTTATTGGGGCGCTAGTAAATAAGTGTTTACTGACAAAGGTTGGTCCTGCTCAGTATGACAGGAAGATGAGGCTCAGGTCTATCTCTTGGGTGCTGCAGGCAGATTATTTTAATCTATATAATTGCTGCTTTTCTCAGAGGGGCAGACATTTAATAACCAGAATTTTATTTAGTTACTTTCCCTTTGCATCACACAAGTGCTTGTTCTTTCTTCTTGCTCATTATTATAGATAAACCTTGAGATTCTTTACAATGACTTAAAAGAATCAATTGAACAGCTATGTTTATTGACATGCCTATTCTTTTACATTCATAGAAAAACCTGCGCTTTAAATTGGTTCCAACCCTTGCATAGTACTGATGTTCGATTTCTTTATTTGTATTAATGTGAAGCATTTGTTGTCATGTAGATACTTTATTGTATTCTTATGAATTTTGAATGATGGTTTTTTCTTTATTCTGTGTCACTGTGTATCTTTTACTCTTTATTCTGTATAAAGCTTGTGCTTTAAATGAGCTTCATAACTAATATAGATTTTTTTAAGGAGTTAACAGAAGTGCAGGTTGAAAGAGTGTCTCATTGTATACCAATTAAAAAGGATTTTTTTTTTAGCAGCTACACTTTGTAATAAGGAGTCTCCTCCAAGTGACCTTTTATTTATCACAAGTGCCCATTACGAAAATGTGACTTTTTCCTTTATACTTTGCTGCATAGGTTTTCATTGCAATCAACTCTGTGCTTCCACCAGTAATAGATATTAGCTGCATGCACTGGTTACAATTGTTCAGAGTTTAAATCAGTATTAAACCACTATACAGGAAGTAAAGGTCTATCAGAATTTAGGGATTGATCAAATGTTCTAGTTATTATAGTTGCCAGCTGTAACTAAATTTGGTAACAATTAACAAAAGTTAAGTCTCTGAATAAGTAAATAAATGACACAAAACTGACAATACTAAATTAAACATAGGGGGAGTAATTTGCAGTTGGACACAAATTTAATATATGCTTTTTTGTACTGTACATGTGCACCAAAAATGGGCTAAACTATACTGTACATGAGATAAGTGGTTTCCTTTCCCCTTTATTTTTTTATCCCAGATTGCCTCTGAACTCAGATGCTATGTTTATCACTTTTGTATAACATTCATGACTTCCCTGATTGGAAAGGATCAAGTAGGCTTTGTCACAGGCCAGCATGCACTACATAGTGTCTGTAAGTGCCTGTTACCCAAAGCAATGTATTCAAACTATACTTCTTCCTGTAGATGTTAACCTGGTTTTGGCACCATTCAGTCATTTTGTGTTTGCTGTTGTCAGGATAAAGCATAAATCTGATATGCTGAAATAGAATATTGGATGTCAGGACCCAAATAAATGTTTGCATGAATACCTAAATTCACCTGATGTTCAATTCAGATAAAGGTGTGACTAAATGAGCCCAGGAACAGGTAATTGAGTTAGGTAAACCCTTTGTGCAGAGACCAGCTTTAGATATGCAGATCAGACATCCATTGTATTTGATCATGTATTTCCCTAGCTAATTTACTTCCCTTCAATAGGTAGTATAAACACAAACTAACCCCTAGGTGTAAATTAGAGAGCTTGCAGTTATTTACAAGGGATAATTCATAACTGCAGGGTAAATAGGTTGTATCAAATGAATCCATTGATAAGCTAGTGTAACAGTAAAAGACGCAGAGTCTGATGTAATGGTGTTTGGAGGTTTTTACATCCCAGTGTGAGGAGATAAGCCTGCCACTTTTAGCAGCTTCCAGGACATAGCACTGTTTGCTTGTGACACTTGAATAGACTTGTAGGTACCGCTCAGCATGTAGCCTGGCTCAATGAGGCCAGGGGATAACATAGCCTATATGTAATACTGTATAGACAGAAAGAATTCAGTTTTAAAATATGCCACTTAAAATCAATAAAAGCAGAGATCAACCACCTATTCCTCAATAGCATGAGGAAGGGCAGCTCATATGGTAAATTAAGAATTCTGACCCACAGAGAAATGGAGAAAAGGAGTGGAAGCTCTGCGAATGCCCTGTACTTAGGCATGTTTAATATGACAAGATGAACCAAGTCATAAGGGATTTGTTAATGATAAGATTGGATCGATGTAACGCTGTCCAGGACAAATATATCACATTGTAGAATTGGTTAATAAATCAGGCAACAGGTAAATTTGGTTTGAAAAGGTGTCCCAGGACACAACCCCAATTAGCATTAACCCTGCCCCTGTGAATGCCGCACCCATTTGAGGTTGCTTAAAAATCTGTGTTCTGAGGGAACAAATTGTCAGACTTTTGGGGATCAATCTATTTGAGGGACTGTCCATTATTTCTGCCTGCCCCAGGCATACAGATTATTATATGTAAGTAATGCTCTGTACGTTATCTCTTTTATTTTAAACTGTTTTGCTTGTTATGTCAAATTTATTATTTGTTTATTCATTATTTTTCTTTATATCTGTATGCCCTGTACCTTTTGTATATTAAATCTAAAATTTAATAAGTTGCGTCCTTGATACTCTAAAGAATCCATAGCCTGTGTAGAAGAGAGATTGCTTATCCAGGTTACCCTGTGTGTGACTGGTTGATACATTTGATTAACAAGCTGTGTGTGCTTGTATGTACATTTGTGTAACAGTCTGGAGGTGTGAAGAGTTAACCCTGTGGGTGCTGGTGTGAGTCTTGCTAGTTTGTGGAACTAGGAGCCTGTGTGCCAGCGTGGGACAGTATATTGGGGTCCTATTGCCCATAACCAATAGGTGGTGGCTGTACCTGAAGTGTCTGGGGGGTGTGAGAGCGCTGTGTTTGGGGGCGATTCCGTAGGTCTAAGAACCTGTGTGATAGGTGAGAGAGACTGCGGGCTGAAATCGTGTGTGACCTCATACAGCAAACACCCCAACGTCACGGCAGCTGGGAGCGCGTTCGTGACAGCTGTCTTAACCAAGTTTGGTCTGGCTGGCACATTTCTGCCTTTTGCAGTTGGAGTCTGTTCTAAAATCTTGGCCCGGTTCCCCATTTTTCTAAGATTTGCTTGTTAACAACAGACATATCAGCCATTAGTAAAGCCACACATAAAATAACTTATACTGAATATGTTCATGATGCTCTCTTTTACCCCTCTGCAGCAGGTTGCAATAATAGCAGGAAGGTTCTTCTTTAACAAAACAAGCAGACCATGCTTGACAAACTTGATTTGTTGAAATATTGGCCATGATTCATGTTTGGATATCCAGCCATTCACAAGGCGTATCCAGGCCCGGCGCTCCCATTAGGCAAGGTTAGGCAATTGCCTAGGGCGCCGGGACCTGCAGGACGCCTCGAAATGAAAAAAAAACGGAAATCCACGGGGAGGAGAGGAGGGAAGGGGCTATTGAATCTTACCTGCATGAAGCTGCTCCTCTCTGCTCTGTCTTCTCCCCTCCGCTCACTGACAGTGACAGGCCGTGATGATGATGTCATCATCACGGCATGACAGTGTCTGTGAGTGGAGGGGAGAAGACAGAGCAGAGAGGAGCAGCTTCATGCAGGTAAGTTAAAGAAAGACATGGGGAGGGGTGGGGAGGGAAGCACAGCGGCGATTTTTAAAGGGGGGGGGCAGCGGCTATTTTTAAAGGGGGGGCAGCGATTTTTACACGGGGGGGTGGGCGGCGATTTTCAGACTGTGCCTAGGGCGCCAAGGACCCTAGCACCGGCGCTGGGCGTATCTTGTATGAAATAGTTCTGTGCATGCTCAGAAATGGACTCTAATTAATGCAATTGTATGTAATTCATATCCAAATGACACTTGTGACTGTGACTAGAGGAGGAATGTAGCAGGTGTAAATACGGATGGATAGTGATGACTGACATTGTATAGTCTTTGATTTAAAAATTGTACGTATCCGGACACTGCTAAAGGAGAATGAGGAGTATCAGCTGTCTGTAATGGAGTAGGATGGTACTTCACTTTTTAACATAGTTGAAGTGGAATGTCAGGGTAACGCTGAACAATGTATTTTACCTGAAAATTTCTAGAGGATAAGGGAGAAAGCGCACGTTCTAGAAAAACAAAAATTCAGGTGGGCTAGCGGAGCACCCAGATAATCATGGCACCCTCCTGCCTCGCTTAACAGGCTTATCGTGTTTCGCCAGCCCTAGTCACGAGCACTGGTTTACCATACATAATGGCTGCCTCCACTGTCTGTAGGAAATATGTGAACTTTTAATTGTTCAATTTGATGAAAGCACTTACTGAAAAATATTGTTTGCTTTAAGTTACTTTGTCTAAAGTCAAACCTTGCAGCTAATGTAAATGTTTAAACATCATCTGTGTAATCAATATGTATAGAGAACAATGAAATGGGCAGTTTAGTGGTGTGGTCTAATGTCTTCTTTATTTTTAATATGGGTCATGCACTATTGCTCAAAATCCTGCACAAATTCTGTTCTTAACTTGTTCATACCTTTGTGAAAATGGAGACAACTGGGGCACATCATGTTTAATTTCTGATTTGCAGAACCTGGCTGATCTAGTTATTGCACGGTAAATACAGGGAAGCCACACTGACTCATGTTAAATGCATGAATCAAGATGAGTATTCTAATGACCTTCATGAAGAGGTACACATTTAGGGGGCATGTTCCTGGTTTAGCGGGGGACTGCACATCCATAGCTAAATTACATTTTGTACACATTCTAGAGGTGATGGTGATTGGGTGTAGACCATTATGGTTAAAGGCACACCTTTCTTCCCCTTTAGAAGCATGTTATACAAGAAACTGCATTTATATGTATTCAAAAACAATCTAATTAAAATTTTAACATGTAGAAATATGAAACTTTAATTATGACATAAATATGGCTCCAATGCACAAGCTTTACTGAGAACAGACACATAGGGCCTGATCATGTAGTTTCAGTTATTAACTTTGTAACTACAGGTTCTTCACCTGGAATCATATTTATTTTGCCACGGTATTCATACTGTGTGCGTACGTATGGAGGTGATGTTGTTCGATGAATATCAGTCATTTCATCATGTGTTAGAGTCTTAATCTCAGGGACCAATTTGCCTAGGAAACATATAAATCTGGGACTTGGAGTTAACCATGTGTAAGCCCTTCTCCCACAAATATAATACACATAATCTGGAAAGATATAAGGCACAGTACAACTGGTTATAACATTACACAAAGTTTTGATAAAGTTCCCCTTGCCTAGCGTCTCCATTTGTCCGAGGCAGGTTTTAGCATGTATAACATTCAAACAATAGCCCAAAGGAACTTTACGAATCAATACTCTCTTATGTTTGTTGACATGACCTTGACTATGATATCCTTCAGAAAAACCGCCACTCCATGCTGGAATAATAATCTTTGCAAAGTCCTTGGCTCGGGGGTTAATAACTGCAGTTTTTAGATCTCCTGAACAGATTCATGAGTGACAGATCTGGGGTGTCAGCCTCGGCTTTATCTTGTACCTTCTCCGTATTGTTGACTTTTCTGCAGTGGGTGGAATAGATCCAAGTGTCTGTTTTTGCTGCTTTCAAAGATGTGGTGCTGGTCATCAGCACTTGGTACAGGCATTTCCACCATTCTCTTAAACAACCTGAGCGTCAGAAATTGCGGATCATGACATATTCTCCAGGTTCAACATCATGACAGTTAGTGTTTGGCATACCAGATGACAGTATTTTGAGTTCCTTTTGCTGTTATCTGAGCTGTTTGCTCATCATTATAAGGTTTTGAACAGTCACTTCATTGTTGCACTTTAAATCATCCTGTGGATTTATCATCAAATAAGGTTTCAGCCAAAAAGTATTTTTAAAGGAGACAAATTAAGAGGTGGTCTGAGAGTGGTTCTGATGCTATGGAGGACTAGTGGCAAAGCCACACCAATCCAGTTTCAGCCATTACCTTACTCAATTTGTTCTTAATGGTACTGTTTACCCTTTCTACCTTCCTACTGGCTTGTGGTTGGTAGGGAGTGTGAAGTTTGCTGTCAATTCCTGTAAGTTTACACATGTTCTGAAAAGATATTACCAGTAAAATGAGTACCCCTCTCACTTTCTAGAATTCTAGGGATACCATATCTGCGTACAAATTCCTGGACTTTTTTTTAGCAGTAAACACAACAGTATTGTGTCATCTGAAAATGCCTCTACCCAGTTAGAAAATACATTAGTACACACTAATACATACTTGAGATTCCTGCAAGGTGCTAATTGGATGAAGTCAATTTGTATCACCTGGAAAGGTCCGTCTGTAGGAGGGATTTGGGGTGGCTCCGTTGGTATTGTCTTTCCAACATTTTTCCTCAAACAAGTAAGACAAGACATTGCCTTCTTACTAGCTTGAGATGAAAAACATGGTGCACACCAGTAAACTCTTAGCAGCTTACACATATCTTCTTTTCCCAGATGAGTTAAACCGTGTGCTGCCTGTAAAATCTGCGCTGGGAGCCACGGGCCTACCTTGTCCATCTCTCCAGAGTCCAGAGGACTGTTGACCACATCCCTTCACCTTCTAGACCGTCTTTTTCTGTAGGGAACACAAATCTTGCATTTTGCTTCATTTTTGTGTGTTTGTTAGGAAAATCTTCATCTTGTCAGTTGCCATGTATAAAGCTAAACCTACTGCCCACTTGACAACTTCATCTGCCCTGCTATTACCCTGCTATTACCCAGGTCTTTTTCATATGTGTGGGCTTTGCACTTGATGACGCTACTGCCTTTGGTAACTGTATTGCTGTAAAAAGAGCTTTTATGTGCTGTGAGTGTGCTACTGGTGTGCCTGCTGCTGTCATAATGTTCCTAAGACACCAGAGGACCCCGATGCATCACCCCAAAGGCGTAACTAGAGTTAGTATATATATATTAGCTGATTTACCCTCTGTCAACTCACACGCTCTTCTCAATGCCACGAGTTTGGCCACTTTAGCTGAGTGATGTGGACCAAGGTGTTCAACACCCTTGTCATCTACAACAGCATAATGGTACATAGTTCTCCTGTGTCTATCTGTCTATGACAACTGCCATCCATGTAAAAAGTAAAATCTACATTTTCTAAGGGGCTGTCACTTCATCTTCATCTCGAGGCACATATTGTAGGTATGTAGCTGGATTTAAAGTATTTCACCTTTTAATAGTGATATTGGCAGGTGCCATCAGTGCTCATTCCCATTTTGTGAATCCTGCCGAGGAGACATGACTTGTTTGAGCATAATTTGACAAGGCAGATACTGCATGTGGTGTATAGACAGTTGAATCGTGTCCTAGTACTACGTCATCGCTCTTACTTACCAGAAGAGTTGCTGCTACACTTCTTAAACATGTAGGGAGAGATCTTGCCACAGTGTCCAATTGTGCCCTGTAGTATGCTAAAGATCTCCTAGCATCACCATGTTTCTGTGTCAAAGCACCTGCTGTACAGCCATCAGCTTCCGTAAAATATTGCTCAAAAGGTTTTTCATAATCAGGTATTCCAGAGCAGGTGCTTTAGTCAGATTCTCTTTAAGGTTAAAGAATGTTTGCTCTGACTCATCTGTATGTGTAACAAGCTCAGGCTTTGAGGATGAGACTAACTCCTGCTATGTGAAGGCCAAAATAGAAAAACCTGGAATCTATAATCTACAATACCTACACATCCCTAGGAAGGTATGTATCTGTTGTTAGTTCTGCGGCAGTCTTATGTCTTGTGTGGCCTGAATTCTGTCCGTTGTCAGGTGTCTTAGCCCCTGGGTGAGAGAGTGTCCCAGGTATTTAACTTTTGTCTAACATGGCTGTAATTTATCCCTTGCAACCTTGTGTCCAGTCTGTGAGATATGAAGCAACAACAGTTTAGTAGCAGACACTGATGACATAAGTGAATCAGAACATAGCAACAAATTGTCAACATATTGAATTAGGACAGACCCATTGCTTGGTTGGAAGGATTGCAAACATTCATGCAAGGCCTGGATAAAATACTGGGGATGTCAATAAACCCCTGGGGTATTATTGTATATGTGTATTGCACCCCTTTATAGAAGAAAGCAAAGAGGTACTAGCAGTCAGGATGAAGAGGAACAAAGAAGAAATCAGAACAGAGATCAATTACACTGAAATGACTTGCAGATGGAGAAATCTGCATAAGGATGACAGCTGAATTGGGCACTACAGGGAATTGGCTCTCAACTACTTTATTAATTCCCCTTAAATCTTGGACTAATCTGTAGCCCCACTCCCCATTCTTCTTCGCTTGAAAAATCGGACTGTTAGCTGTGCTAGATGTACGATTTCAAATTCCTTGTTGTAGCAGCCTTTCAATCACAGGATAAACCTCTAATTCCGCCTTCGGTTTTAGTGGGTATTGTGGTATTTTTGTGGCTTGCCTGCCACTATTTAGATGAACCATTACAGATGCTACATCTGCCAGCATCCAGTGTCTTGTCCATCTTTGGTCCATAGGGAACCCAAAATTTGTGATAACATTTTCTCTACCTGAGATGGACATTGATCTACAACAGTACAGTGTGCATCATTAGCCTTTGTGGGGTGTCAAGTATGTCCTGACTTTATGAGCAAACTTTCCTGGAATATCCAGAAATGCAACATCAGGGGTACAGTAAATAACACATTTCATTTTGCACAATAAATCTCTGCCCAGTAGGTTAGCAGGAGCTGCTGCAGTCAAGAGAAATTAATGCTTGGTATGCATTGGCCCAATAGTAACCTCTGCAATTTTAGTCAAAGGATAATATTGCACTCTTCCTATTGCTCCCATAGCAGTGGTAACTATAGGAATCTATTCTGTGCTGCTGACAATTCATTATACACTGACTAACCCTTTAATACTTTACCATCTGGGTTGTATATGATATAATCTTTAATGCATGTGACATATGGAAAATAAGTTTCCACCTATGTTGAAATGTAGTTTTATATGTTATTTGAATTTTTATTAAATGTCAATATCTGAGTTTTAAGCTTAGCGGTCTCTTTTGCTGTATTTTTTATGAATTATAGGAAAGGGTTTCACATATTCATCTATCATTTTGACCCATTTATCAAAGTAAGCAGTTGCGTATGCACCGTATAATGCACACTCATAATTTACTTTGCCGACCCCATCGGCCCTTGCTTAACCTGTGCTTCAGTTACATCGACCATCTCAACTTTGTTTAGCGCCCATTTGGAAACAGAATCCTCAACGCTTCGCAGCACAAAACTCCTGCTAGAGATTTTTGTTAGCCGTGGATGAATTCTATAAGCTGCGTCCACTCACTTCTTAACTGGGCACAACTTAACAATTCATGCAATGCCAAGCATACACAGCAAGGGCCCTAACACAGTCACTTACCTGTAACTGGGAGAATGGAAATATCAATGTTTTAGTGCCCATGTGGAAGCGGGCCCCTCAACGCTTCGCAGCACAAAACAATACCCCACCTTTCCAGTTAAGCTCCTGCTAAATACTTTACAACTGGGAGAAATAAATATTGATCTCAGCAATACCAACCTTTCCATCGAATTTCCTCCTACCATTCACAATCACAGTTGCGTAAGCAACTCGTGCGGTCCGATAGCACAGTTTACAGGGACTAGTTATCTGTGCGCATTATGATTACAATTGGGATTATGATGAAAAATCCTGTTTTCGTATTACTGTATACCTCGTATACTACCTCGAAGTCTTTTATACCGTTTTGTCAATAGAACTCCCCAAAGGTTATTTTATACCCTGTTTTTTCAACAGTAACCTTTGTCCTCAACTTTACTTTAGTTTACTTTCACAGTCACACAATTCACAATTCACATGCATACAGAGGTTTTAACAATTCTTCTCACTATAAAATACAACATCAATATCTATCAAAATAACTATTTAAACATGTGGCAAATGTACAGGGAAATATATGCATATGCTACACAAACAAACATGTGTTAATTGCAAAATGTCATGAAAAAGAAACACATTTTCTTTCTTGTCCCTAGATTCTCACCAGCACCCCTTAGATTACATAAAGCGGATATTCGGTTTAGCAACACTGGATGATAAAAAGGTACAGAACTATATTGCGTTCATACCTGTATATGATGAGTCTCCCACCCTTTGTTGGTAAACCGAAATCCGTAGGTTTTTCAAATCCTTGAGTAATGTGATGTCGCTCCACGAGCCCCTAAATTGTAATGTCCGTATCTATTGTCACCAATAAATATTGTCCGATGTGATAAATGTGGTTCCAAAGCACAAAAGAGATTTAATAGCAATAATCAGCAAAATACAATCAGAATGTTACAAAGTACAAAAGATAAATACGCTGCGCACCCTGGATCCAGGAACAATCGTCAAAGCTGATGTCTTTGGCAAAAAAAATATTCCTCTACCAGAGGTCAGTTTATATTAGAGATGGGCGGACTCGGTTCCCCGAGATCTGAATCCATCCAAATTTCGCCTATCCCAGTACCGAGCCGAGCAGGCTCGGTACTCTCCCGCCCATTTGGAATCGAAATCGAGGCAAAACGTCATTGTGACGTATTCGTATTTCTGAGCTCGGTTCTCGCGAGATTTGAAAAGCATAAATACCAGCCTCCACAGCAATCCATCGCCATTTGACAGATGGAGAGAGCAGGGTTAGGTCACAGGCTGTATTAGCACAGGGACAGAGCAATAATTGTACACCTTATTATTTCTATTATTCTTTCATTTGGAATCTATTCAATTCTATTAAATCAAATTATATTTGCAATTGTTAGAGCAGCAAGACAGGAGGATAGAGGAGGCTTATTTTTCAATTTTTTTTTGCACTACAAGTGCTTTTCAGCGGCACCCTAAAATTGTAAATGCCTTTTTTTGGCTGAAATAAAAAATTTGATTTGGTTCCTGATATTGAGATGTGAAAGTAAAGTGATCTATTAGAACTTCCCCAGTTTGTTTAATCAACTACCAACCTATAAGGGGATTCAAAGAGAGTTGTAGAAATGGAACAAATATTGAGATATTAAACCTTTACTGTAAGTGTGATTTTGAAAAAATAATCTCTTTGCTTGTTGAATATTGCAAAATATGTGTTGAAGGGAGGATAAAATACTGTATAGTAATTTCAATGAAAAAGTTCCACTGATAAAAATTACAATTTTGGTTCAAAAATAAGGATAATAATTTACTGTAATAGTGCATAAAAACTGTTTTAAACATATTATTAAACTTTAGAATAAAAATCTTATGTAGGCCTACTTCCAAATATTATAGTTATACTACATTTTTAATTGCAACTGAATTGTATGAACATGACGCATACATTCATTAAGAAGCATAGTAAAGAGTAAGACAATACACAGAAAATAGTGAAGGCCTACATAAATTTCCCCATTGCACTTGAATCAGATTCGGACCCTCTATAATATTGGCAAAATGACCTGGACCAGTGGGCAGAATTAATTAAATTTGCCGTAGAAGCAATTTCATGCCTGTATGCAAGTGTACTGTCAGAACAGTGCTTTCAGCCAATTTGTAAGAGAGAAAATGAAGATTATCACCCAAAAATGTCAAAATAATTCACCTATGATGGATAAACCAGAAATTTACTACACTCACTGAAGATTTACAAACAAAGCGTTTATATTGGGAAACAGTAAAGCATTTATATTGTGAAAATAATAAAAATTGTGCTGTTTAGAGGAATACTAATCCTGCTCAATATTCACCTGTGCAGCACATGTGTAGCATGTATAGCTGTGGTTTATAGTCTTTCAATATACTTTATTCTAATTGTCAGAATATCTTCTGTATTCTAAACATCTTTTCACTCAAATTGCATTAGGAGTGATTGAAATTAATTTACTATAATTAATACCAGCTGTTCCCAAAATTGTTTGTCTTATTCCCGCTCAAATAACCATCACAGCAGGTATGGTTGGAATTGTTTTAATATAACCAATATACTCAATCTAATCAAATGTAACATGCATTAATTGCAAATACAAAAGTATAGAGCAAAAGCTGATAAAGAATGCTTGAAAACAACCATTAACAATAGTCACACCATAGGCAGAGAAAGATTGTTCTAGTGGTGGAAAAAAAGAGCTGAGCAAGCACTTCCTATAAGACATGTTTTTCTAACTTGTGATTTGTTGAATCAATTTGAGTTTTTAAGACTTTCACAATCAAATTCGGGGGTGAAAGGACACAAATCAAATTTGGAAAGATTTGCTCATCGCTACCTTGCATAGAGTTTATTAACTGCTATTAAACAGCATGTTGTAGCTTCGTCTTTGCATGTCAGACTCAGAATTAGCAAAAAAAAATGATCAATATAAGGCAATTTTCAGCAAAGGAAAATTGTGCAGACAAATCGCTCACAACTCGTTAAATGAAAAAAATCGATATTCTGCTATACTAGTAAGCAGCTGAAAGTGTGACATTAATGTTATAAAATTCTCTTTAATGACTATTGGAAAAAGAGAGGAAGCAGACAATTTGCTTCTCAACGTGGATTGGCTAAAAGGCTAGAAAGGGTGAGTGAAATTTAGAAAGGGTAAAGGAGAGATGTCATCAGTAAGCCAGAACCAATGATTTCTAGGTTACAAGCCATCATAGTACGTCGAATTAGAACTAGAATTGCCTAGCTTTGGATAACTACAAGCAGCATTCTCATGTTAATGACATACTATCTTCCATAAGCTTAATAAATTTAAAGAGGAAGTAGGCTTTTAAACATGTTCATCAACATTTTTGATATTATAACTTATATTATATGAGAGTGAAGGATGAGGGTTTTGAAAGTGAGGGTGAGTAGCTTCAATTGAATTCTGGAGGTTATGGGGAGTCAGTGTAGTGATATGCAGAGTGGTGCTGTTGATGTAGAATGGGATAGTCAGAGGCTGCTGTTGTAAAGGCGAGAGATAGCAAAAGTGTCACGCCTCAAAGTAAGTAACAGCTATGGAGCCCAGGATGTGATAAAGAATATAGGTGTTTATTGATCAAAATACCCATAAATAGTACAAACCAAATAATGCTGAAACTGCACAGGAATATCTGAGATGACTGGATACTGGTTACATGGAATACTGCAGATACAGGAGGAATGGTTAGACGAAGAGGGATCCGGAGTAGTGATATGAAGTCCAAGAGCAGGAGAACCAGGAGACAAACCAAAGGGGAAGGCAATAAAACAATGACCAGCCAGGAGAGGCAGAGAGGCAGGTATAAATAGGGAACACCCAGGAGCAGGAGATAATTAGTGACACATGTTAACCCCTAGTACTAATAAAGAAAAAGGCACAATAGCAGCACCTCTGGTGAACAGAGATACTGCTAGAATATATACAATGAACACAAATATAAAGTACTATAGTCCTGGAGGCAGGAGCTGCCAATGCGAAGCAACATGCAATGCAAAGGGCTGCAGGCAGATCCTGACAGAAAGTTCCTCTACTTTAACTGCTTTTATGTGTTGTGTGACTTTTTTTTTCACCCAGATTGTAATAATAACATATACATTTATGTAGAATCTATAATTCTGAGTGTAACTTTTTCAGCTCTTGATTTTGGGCCAAAGTTTATATGAGTGTGCATTTGGCAACATATCTCCTAAGCTGTTTGAAATATTTACTTGTATTGGCTGAAATAATATGCATAACTACTTTGTCCAGAGAATAGTTTGCCAGTTTCATGTCCCCTTTAGATTAGTTTTGATATGATTTAGGTTCTGGACCAGCTGCATGAAGAATATTGGTACAATTATGTATTAGAATATGAATGCCTTGACCACTTACTAAATGTACAGCCTGCTCTGGACTTTTATTGCACCATTTAAGTAGGCTAAACAAAACTGCCATTTGTCACTCTAAGGGGTATATTTACTAAACGGCGGGTTTGAAAAAGTGGAGATGTTGCTTATTGCAACCAATCAGATTCTAGCTGTCATTTTTTTAGTTCATTCTACAAAATGAAAGCTAGAATCTGATTGGTTGCTATAGGCAACATCTCCACTTCTTCAAACCCGCAGTTTAGTAAATCTAGCCCTAAGAGCATAACTGTTTGCATTTCTGTCTCCAGCACTGTTCCTTCCTCAACAACCTGAGGCCTGTTTGTAATTATTACACTTTAATCTGCTACCCTGTTACTGTCTCTAATTTTAAATATTGAACAATTGCTCAGTAGTTACAGAATTGTTGTAGCTGTTAAATGTAGTTCTTGGTTTGTGTACTCAGTCTATACACTGTAAAAGCTTATTTAAAGGGAGTATTTTAAACACAACATGTCATGTTACATGCCAATATTGTAACATTTCATATTGAGTAGGTGTATTGTACATTATGCCTGCATAGAGTGTTCAATATACAGTGCTTACAAATTCTACTACAGCAAAATATCCCTGGAAATTATTTTCAAATGTGAGTAAATATGCATCATTCTTAAAAGTCAATGCCACAATATTGATTGCCTATCCTAAATGTCCTCTGTAAGTTAAGTAGTGGGATTTAGTACCATAATGCAGTCAGCATCCATAAATAAGGATACATTTTGTACAAGTATAAAATACATACTCTTTAGTCAAGCATGCTACAGCGCCAAATGTGTTTCTCCTCAAATAATTTCTTTTCATAATAGCTGCTGAAAAGTTTCTGACAGAAACTCATCTGCCCATAAATTGTTGCAGGATTACAATTCTGTTGTTTTGTTTTCTCTAGATTTGATGTTGATTTAACAGAACTGCATAGCTGGATGACGCGCTCTGAAGCTGTTCTGCAAAGCCCTGAATTTGCAGTGTTTAGAAAAGAAGGAGACCTCACAGACCTCACAAAGAAAGTTAAAGTAAGATATTTATATATGTATTTACCACATTGTGGGGTAACAGTTCAATTAGACAAAAATGCTTCTTATTTGTGTTCTCCTTTTTTTGTTATAATCTGCCCCCATGTTCCCTCTAATCTGTGTGCCTGGTAATATAGCGCACATGGTAAAATATGGAGAGCATGTTGCCTACACCTGAGCCAACATCAGTCGCGTGTGAATGGGCCTGTGATTGGCTGGCAGCCCAGCATAGTTGTTACCTCCCTTCTACCACTGTTAGCACTGGTGCTGGGCTGCTGGCCAACCACATATGTCATTACCTAATGTAATTACAGATCAGTAAACATTAATATACACTTCAAGGGGTTATTTATAAAAGTCTGAAGTTTTTTCTCCAGACTTATAGATGAAAAAAGCTTATAACAATTAGTTTTAAAAAAAACTGGAGTAGTCTACTTTGAAAAGATCAACCTGATTTACCACAACGTATCATTTTTGCCATTTGCCACCATCTCTCATGGTGCACAAATTTGAACTCTGTTTCCAAAAAGTTACAATTGTCAATATTAAAGGAAACATTGGTCCATTCTCTACCTTTCTAGAATTCTTCCTAATACTTAAAACTGGGTACCAATTTACAGTTTGTGAATACGTCTCATCCTCTTCTATAGAGCTGAATAGTTCAATATGGTTCTGAACTTATCTGGAGAGAGTGTACACCTATTTGCTACATGGGACCGCAAATTCACAAACAGGTTGTCTAACAGTGGACAATCCTTTAATATGTAAGATAATATTATGAAGCTAAATAACGTTATGTTCTTCCATAGGCCATAGACAGAGAGAAGCCAGAGAAGAGCAGGAAGCTACAAGAGGCCAACAGGAATTCCCAGACTCTGGCAGAACAGATGATGAATGGTAATTAATGAAAGTTAGTTTGGTTAATCTTTTTGTGGTGTTCCTATGACTCTTTTCTTAATGTATATGAATATTGCATTGCAGTCTAACAGTAATTTGCATTTATATTAAAAGATCAGTAAACCAACTATATAATACTTGGTTCTCTATATGAAAAGCGTCACAAATGTAGTGGAACAAAATATATTTGAAATTAATTGGATTTGTATGGGCGCTGATTTTTCCATACACCCTGATTGCCTGTCTGTAAGTTTATTGGAAACCATAATGGGAAATACATTTTGCTAGCTTGCAACAGTTTACAGAATGCTAGATATCATGAATAGATGGAGGTTCAATAAGTTTAATTTCATCCATGTCTATATCTGTAAATGTATCATTAAAAGGAGCATTTACTAACCATGAAAGCAAAGATCTCGCTCACTTTCCATTTTGAGACATGTCCCCATGTAAACATTCTGCACGGTCATTAGTAAGATTGCAGGTCAAGATGTGAAGGCATAGGCAAACAAAAAGAAAAATGCACTTATTCATTATAAGGACGCCACTTGAAACACAGACTCCACCTATATCGTTCCAGGGGTTTGGTTAACTTCAGTTAGTAGAGAGCTGGTGCTGCAGGATGTTAATTTATTCACTGAATTGAGCTGGCAGTGAGAGATTTGAAAACAACTTTGAATCAGTTGTTAGTGTGAAGCTAATTCAGTGATGCCAGTATAGTTAACAAATACCAATGAAAATGTTACTTTCAAGTCCTGCCAAAGTTAGTTTTGAATCATCCTTAATGTAATTACAAACTTTACATTTTTATACTGCCCCTCTTTATTTTATGTGTCACATTGTTCATTTTAATGTTTTCATTACATAGTACATGTGCATATAAAATGTTTTATTCCATATAAAGTATGTCTCATTGGTGTAAAAAGCATTCCACTGAAAGTATACCTCAGTATCTCCAGTTTCACAACCTGTGACTTGTTTTGAATGAAAGAGACTTTGCTGTCACCAGCTAAAGCAAGAGAGCTACCTAATTATATCATATCTGTTTGAAATGCACTTAAATATCTCACAACACAAAATCTCATTGGCATATAGAGTGTCTCATTCAACAAAGTATGCCCCAAACCATTCAGATCCTCATAAGAAAGAAACTGTTGCACCCCTACATTTGGCACCATCTCCATCTCACCATGCTTAGCCATGAGCAAGCCCATATGAACGGGTTCAATAGCACACCAAATAGGTGCATGACTTCCCAAAATGGCATTTGCACCGTGGCCACATTTTTTTCAGCTTTGTAAATGATCCTTAATGTCAATGTCATTTGTAACTTTTATATCACTTTTTGGTAAGTTAAAATTTGATTTGTGCAACTTTCTGGGTAGTCCTTAATAATGTCATATACACAAACCAACGTATCGCGCTCAATTACCCAAGGTACACTGATAGTTGAATGAAAGTTAGAGTGTCAATGGTGAATATAAAGATATGGTGTGATACAATAGTGCAAAATCTGAATCCCTTCTTATATGACCAGGGATAGACCTATATCGTTATATAGTAAACTAGCAGAATACCCGGCGTTGCCCGGGATTTAAAGAATGTTTATTTACAAAAATCAATCTAAATATTAAACATACATGTAAATATCATGTTAAAATTGGACCAGTAGAAGATGAAAAGTGAAAATGTCAAACTGTATTTGAACTGTATATGATGGAACGAACCGATAAACAATTACTTCAAAACAGCTTGATAAACTATATTTCTCGTTTCTTCATTTGGGGCAAATACATACAAATTTATTGGTGATCCAACTCTTGAGCACACAACGTAAAACTGTCCATGAGAAAAGCAAGGTGATTCCAAGTTGACTCCAGCTACATGTAAAGATTGTCCTTGGGCCTTATTGATAGACATGGCAAAAGCTAAACGAACTGGAAATTGTAGACGCTTAAATTGAAATGGCATATCAGATGGAATGAGAGGTATGCGTGGAATGAAAGCATTGTCACCTTTTGCACAGCCTGTCAAAATAGTTGCTTCAATGACATGAGAATGGAGCTTTTCGACTACTAATCTTGTACCGTTACAAAGTCTTGGAGGATTTAAATTTCTGAGAAGCATAATGGGTGATCCCATCTTCAGTACCAGGTTATGCGGTGGCATTCCGGGAGGTTCTAAAGAGTTTAAAAATTCAGTAGGATAGTGCACAGCCTCATTTTCTTCAACAACGGTATCTATTGATTTGTATAATATGGCTTCTGCAGGCAACTCTTATTGAATCTTTAAGTTGATGTTGTTTACACAATTATTTTTTGGTGCAAAAATCGCACGTTCGCAAAGCCACTTATGCTCTGTAAAATGTTGTTGAATATTTGGAAATACTTTTGCCTTGAGTTCTTCAACAGACACAACTGTGTTACAAAGTGTTTCTCTGAGTTTGAAGAGACCAGTTACTGGATGAAGCGGCATTAAACCATTCCCAATATTTAACAAATGATCAGCAAACTGACCGTCCATTGTGTTGCCATGCAGAGAAACTCTCATATTTTTGGTTAGTCGCAAAGTGCGAACATGCCTCCAAAGATGTGATGATTTAAGGCATGCATTAATTTCATCCGCCATTGTTCCTTTTGGAATGACCGGCAATGTTTGTCGAAAATCTCCAGCCAATACAACAGTGACTCCACCTATTAGTAAATCATTGCCTCTTAAAAATTGAAGTGTTTGATTGAGGGCCTGTAAAGCATTTTTGTGTGACATGGTGCATTCATCCCATACAATGACCTGACATTCCTGCAGAATCTGAGCTTTTTCTGTTCGTTTAGTGATATTGCAGACGGGAGTTTCACTTCGGGCCAGATTAAGCGGTAACTTGAAAGCTGAATGTGCTGTTCTTCCACCAGGGAGCAAAGTTGCAGCAATTCCAGAAAAGGCCACAGCAATAGCTATCTTGGAATGTACTCGAATTTTAGCAAGTAACAACTTGATGAGAAACGTCTTACCTGTTCCTCCGGGTGCATCCAGAAAAAATATATTTCCCCTTTTTTTGGAACTTCTTCCAAGACATTGTTCCAGACATTCCAGAGTTATGGTCGTTTTCAATGATCTTTAGGTGTTACCCCCCTCGCCACCCCCACCCTTAGGAGTGCTAGGGGTGTCTTGCCCCCACAATATTTGTTGTCCGACTGTAAGTCATATGTGTACCAGGTTTGGTGTAAATTGTTCCAGACATTCCAGAGTTATGGTCGTTTTCAATGATTTTTAGGTGTTACCCCCCTCTCCACCCCCACCCTTAGGAGTGCTAGGGGTGTCTTGCCCCCACAATATTTGTTGTCAGACTGTAAGTCATATGTGTACCAGGTTTGGTGTAAATTGTTCCAGACATTCCAGAGTTATGGTTGTTTTTGATGATTTTTAGGTGTTTCCCCCGCTTGCCACCCCCACCCCGTAATGAATTTCAATTTTAAATTTTTTTAGTTGCCTCCGTCATGTTTTAATACACTCGTATGCAAAATTTCATGATCTTCGCTTGAAAAATGTGGATTTGTATAGAAAGACAGACAGAAGGACAAATTTTCTCTTTTATATATTAGACAATTGACTAAAATGCATTGATCAGTGATTAATTGTTGTCTTTGTAGCTTTGAGGATAATAGTGTGTATCATTAGACAATATTTGCAACCATACAGAAATACTTCAGTATATAGGATTTAATAACTAAAACAAAATCAATACAGAACACCTAAAAACAACAGAGCAGTATTATTAAAACATCATATATACTAAATTGTCCACGATAAAAAGGGCTATCACAGGCAATCCTCAATGATGAGGAAAAAATGTCCATATAAATTCCTTGGTGTCCCAATCACACAGATAGTATCAGACACAATTGTTGGAAAAAAGGCACAGTTGATTGATGCCACTCTACTCGCAGCGAATCCAGCCTGGATATGGATGTAAAGTCAAATACCTGATACCAGTAGGTTATCCAGGGCGGGTCGTAGTGTGAACGAAGCGGTGGCTAGCGATGGAGCTTGTGTAGCTGGATGTCAGTTGGTTCCTAACGGTAGTGAAACACGGAGAGATCACGGAGATGGCGTGCGTTCCACAGTGGACCGCAAACCGGATGTCCTGTATGATTTAGCTGAAGTGTGTGTGACCCAACGCGTTTCATCTGCAGGGCAGATTTCCTCAGGGGTTGTAGAGTAACAGCGTGACATAATGCTATTTATGGTGGATTTTTCAAATTGAATAATTGGCCAATACAATGTTGACATAAATTCCTAAGTGATGTAGTTATATGAACATTTTTTCCTCATCATTGAGGATTGCCTGTGATAGCCCTTTTTATCGTGGACAATTTAGTATATATGATGTTTTAATTATACTGCTCTGTTGTTTTTAGGTGTTCTGTATTGATTTTGTTTTAGTTATTAAATCCTATATACTGAAGTATTTCTGTATGGTTGCCAATATTGTCTAATGATACACACTATTATCCTCAAAGCTGCAAAGACAACAATTAATCACTGATCAATGCATTTCAGTTAATTGTTTACTATATAACGATATAGGTCTATCCCTGGTCATATAAGAAGGGATTCAGATTTTGCACTATTGTATCACACCATATCTTTATATTCACCATTGACACTCTAACTTTCATTCAACTATCAGTGTACCTTAGGTAATTGAGCGCGATACGTTGGTTTGTGTATTTGGTCTTTTCACAGGAAGGGATTCCTGAGTATTGCTGCTCTTGCCATATTGGGGTTGAGCGCAGTTCCTTTTTTCTATTCTTAATAATGTCATCACTTGTTCTAAAAGAACACTACATGATTACACATAATTAAAACCATAAATCAAAAGCTTTATCCTATCCAAGTTATTGGTTATGACATTTTGTTATATACATGGTTTAGGTGCATATAACTGAAGGAAAATAACATAACTTAAATTGATAAATAAACATTATCACAATATAATGTTATTTATAGTAGTTGGTCAGTACCTGACCTCGGCCAGTTTGTATCAATTTATAAGTGCATATTTAATAGTGTAGCACTTGAATTAGAAAAGAATGGAAACATGACAACATTCTCCCTGCATACACAAAGAACAAATGAATAATGCCTTCTGCACTGATCATTTATGCTGCCAGATTTATCAGTTTTATTCTTTCTGACACTGTTTACCAAACTTATTCAGTTTATTTCTGTTAATGCTCGGAATCTTTAGTGCTCGAACTCTGTCTTTGTCAACCGTTTGTGATTGCTGTCACATTGTTTTCTCACTCACTCTGTTCTCATGAACTGCTCTCCTTCATAAGAACACTATCTCCCCTTCTTGCACACACCTTACACTTTCAAATCCCACTTTCACGTTCTTATCCTCCACTTTCTCCTCCTAGTTGCCAGCAGTATGTCTCCTAAACCAAGTCCCTCTCCCAAGCATTACCCTGCTCCTTAATTCCCAGAGTGCATTCTATAATCCTAGGATTCTACTAACTCCTTCAACACTCCTACTCTAAAAAAATCCCTTATTATCATCACTTTTCTTTCCACTGCTCCTGTCCTTCTAGTTTACATAATATTTTGTTAGTGTATAAAACTGACTCTATAGTCTGTTTATATTGAATAATGTCACATTGTTGGCCCTGCCAGAGACATGCTTCATGCCCACTGCCACTTGTGTTGCCACCAATGGCCATACATTTATTCAATAAATTGAGACAAAGACTGAAGATTTTAATGCCCATTCCCTTGACTGATATTTGCTGTTAAATTATTACGTTTTTATGCAGGACCATATTTACAGTTGATGCAAATATTCAGTAAATCAGTAATTGTGAAGCCACATGTTCATGCTCCTATATCCAACCGGCTGCTCTAATAATTAGGTTGCATATATAAATAAAAATAAATAGTAGAAAATAACATAAACATAAATGAAAATGTAAAATAAACATAAACAAATAGGGCCTGATTTATTAAGTAAAGTAAGGCAAAAAAATGAGTGAGTTTTCTCCTGGACAAAACCATGTTACAATGCAAGGGGTGCATATTAGTTATTTATTTTGCACATAAGTTAAATACTGGCTGTTTTTTCATGTATCACACAAATACTTGTTAGCTTTATTTTTACACTGAAATTTAAAGTTAATCTAGGACAGGCCCTATCCAACTATAAATCTGACCCAACATTTTAAATTTAGAGCCCCTCCAATGCAACATGGTTTTGCCGAGTTGCTACTAATTTGTTTTTTGCTTTACTTTCCTTAATAAATTGGAACCATAGTGAATGTCCCCGGAACGGTGCAGAACTAGACAATTGCTTATCTTACAAATACAATGGAACTTTGCCTGACCTATAAAACCAATGCACAGATACCATGGTCTGGTATTATACACATGAGCATCTGGTTGTTTTTACCTCATAATTCCATGCCACCATCACTTCTGTTTCTAGTGAAACATCTACAAGTTTAGCAGTCCTTTTCACTGTATCACCTGCAAATTATGCCGCAACACCCACCCCTTTCTGGATGTCCTGAAGCCATTTTCCTTTAGTCGAGGTAATGAAAATATTGTACACACGTGAAAAATGAGAAAAGGTAAAATTAGCAATATGGAGGTTTTTTTAGCATTATTATTTTTCGCAGTTTTGTCATTTTCAAAATGTACAAACTCTTCTAGATGATACTCCCCAGCTGTTGTGGAACTTATTTGCCCTGTCTACCTGTAAAACACATTTAATCAGCAGAAATGCTGAAAAGAAACAGTTTGAAAAGACTAGAAGTATGCTAGAATGCATGTATCATTCTACAAGACTCTGGTTGCATGATGTCACACAATTCCCTTCTGGCATACAAGGCACCAAGTTAAAAAGGAAGGAAACAATAATAGTAAAAATAGTGTACAATAGTGTTACATTGCTATTTGCCAGAAGAAAATGTGGCCTCTGTCTTGTCTGTAAAACTGAACTTAGACTTATATACTAAGGCGTCTATGTAATGGCAAATATGGAAGAAAGTGTGAAACGTGTATATGAGAGGGTCTCTGTGCAGAAATATTATTTGGGAACCACTTTTATGCCTACAGTTGACTCATGGACATCTCTACCCCTCAATGTTCTCCCTTATCACCATTTTCATAGACTACCCCATCAATTCATTCCCTATTGTCACGACTCAACCACCTTTTACCATACAGAAAGTGTACACAGTGCTAACTGGCAATGAATTCCAAAATTGACCACTGCTAATAAGGGTCTCCTTTTGACTCACTACCAGCCCTATTATTATATTGTGGGAACATATTCTCACCCAGACAAATGTTTAATATTAAAGAAAGTAGTATTTATTTTAAATATTACAATAACCAAAGCAGCAATAGCACTTTATTGCTACAATACAGCATAAAGGGAAAACATGCTACCTTCTTGTCAGTTCCACTTGAGGGCGAATTTAGCCTCTCCTTCTGCAAGGCATAGAAGTGATCCAACCCATATGTCACCCTGCTTTTGGAGGGCACAAACAGGAGTATTGACCTATGGAGATGGGTAGTGGGCAGTGCTACTACTAATCACATTTACCTTGGGTACCATCCTCTTAAAGAGCTACGGTTTTCTGTATTACTATGGGAGTAGAGTGTCCAGAGGTTAGTCCAGCCCAGAATTGGTGGCCCTCTTGTTCCTGGGAGTGATATTGTGCCAGCCTTGTTCTTCACATAGCTCCTGGACTTTCTGTTGTTTGGGCTCCCCAAAGTCTGTGGCTGCACCAGCTAAACAGTAAAGGCAAACACTTTCTCTTAATCCTAGGTATGATTAAATGGTGGGCTCTACCTCCTGTTAATCCCTAAATGTTTTTTTTCACCACATGGGGCTCTGGCTTTACTTGAACTGCTGGCCCTAGTTAACCAAAGGCATTGGCACAAAGTCTCATAGTCCATAAGTCTAGAGGTCAGTACCTAAAGGGGTGCTCCAGCACAAAATTCTGGAATAAATAGATTTGGGGTGACCATGCTCTCTTGCTTATATTTTACATTTTTGGGAGAGACTATACATTTAACCATGCAACACACCACAATTTAAAAACAGTTTAGAGAAGTGTCAGTTGCATACTTCCTGAGGAGAAAGGATGTCTGGTGGGCCTAATCTTTATTAACAGTACAGTGTAATCTAATTCCGTTGCATGCATCTATATCTTTTTTTCTACACTTGCTGATGCACCATACTTGGAAAATACCCTGCAGAAAAAAATGTACACTGAAACAATTCTGAAACATTGAATTTCTTTACATTGCACAATGGTGTATAATGAAACCTCCAATTGTCTAACGGATAGGGGTAAAGCACGTTATGTTGGGTACTATTAACACCTAGTGAAGCCCCTGCTGAAAAGTTCTTGCCTGTTCCAAGGTTCCTCACAACAAATCAAAGTGGATCTTGTAAAATTATGTTCTCTAGTTGTCATAGGGTGAGAGAAATGTGATATTAGAGAAGAATCCTTAAAAATAATTTAAAAACTTGGGACCCCATGTGTCTCAGGGCCCCTGATTAGCTGCACATGCAGAATTTCTGCCCCTGTCTAAGAGTATTATGCTGGTAGGTAACACGTACATCATTATCCATGATTTTGTTTACCAAATTCATCACTGAATGATTAATGCATGGGTTACTTTGGGAAGAGGGTGGGATTTATATGTTTCTGTATACTGAATAATAATATGCACCAGGAGCAAATTTAGTAAATATACACTGTTGTTATATATGTATATATGTATACATATATATATATATATATATATATATATATATATATATATATATATATATATTGTATGTAACTAGGTCTTTCAGTTCAAATTTCATAGCACCACCAAATACATGTTCTTGCATTACACTAGTGCATGGACATGACATCCTTTTGATGGCAAACTTGACAAATTTTTGCTACTGGTCACACTTCTGTGTGAAAGTACGTCCTTTTCTGTCCACTGATTGTATTATGTTGCTTTTTGTCCTGTTTATGTATCATGCGCATAAAAAAATATGTAATTTTGTTGGCTTTAATTTAATTTCCATTACCGTTTAATAAACTATAGCATCTTTATATATCAAGGCAAAAATCTGCAGATTTTGTATGTATCTCTTACACCAGGTACAGGGCTAGTCTAAGTCCTGAATACTAGTGATGACAGTCTCATATACATGCTATAACATCTGTTTGCAATCAGGAACAACTGTAAAAATTATTTTATATTCAATAGACATTAAAATCATCCTAACAAATGTTTTTCATGGAAAAAAAATATACATTTTTTTTTGTTTGTTTTTAACTGTTATGTTATTAATGCTTATTTTATTAACAGTTAGCATTAGTTCAATAGTTTTTTTGTCTATGCATTCTTTTGCAAATGTATATTCCACATAGACAGTAGACATTTCCTGCAGCGAAGTAGAGCAAAGCAAACATACACCCAAATTCATCAACGCACTTATCTTCAGATCCATTCCTTGTTGAATTTGGTAGTATGCAGTACCGATTTATGTGCGTATTTAAACAAATCCATGTTGCACTCAGTATGCATGCCTTGATGAATCGGGCCCATTGACATCGTTATACATATATTACATATTGTATGTATATATATATATATATATATATATATATATATATATATATATATATATATATATATATATATATATATATATATATATATATGTATATGTCTTCAATATGTAATATATGTATAATGGTGTCAATGGGCCCGATTCATCAAGGCCCATTATATATGGTATACTGTATATATATATATATATATTTGTAACTACTATTTCTAAATTTATAATAACATCTTCATATGTACATATTCATAAACACAATCATACTTAATTTGTAATGTAAATTAGATTATGTATTAATTGGTAGAGACCAGTGCAAAAGGTTTATATTAAGTGTGAAGGCTTCAGCAATTGTATCATGAGATCTGTGCACACCCTGACATGTGCATACCATGCTGCCTCGTGTCAGCTTCACGTTTGGTACATTTCACTGTCACAGCTACATTAAACTTATGTGACTGCATTTAGTGCTCATTCAGTTTCTCTAATGCTAGTAATATGTTTCCTTTGTGTTTATAGCTATTAGCTGTTAATCCAGTAAAATGTATGTCATCTAGTTATGATTGCAGTTTATCTCTTTTTGTACTTTTCTCGTTTACATAAAGCATAACCTTATTAAAATCATATTTTACTTCTGAGCTAAGTGCGCCACATATTCACAAGACATACTCATTTTGTTCACAGCACATATTTTAGCTCAGAGTATGCAAATATCTTAACCACATGCATATTGAATTAGCTTCTTAAATGAGTGGCTTTTAAAATGAATGTTTACTGAGCAAAGGATCATCAAATATTCCAAACATTTGTCGTAGTTATGTTTTCCTTTTAGGTGTCATTAATAGCATCATTCTTTGACTAGCGGAGTACAGATCGTGACAATTCTTCCCCAATTGCGCTGGTTAATAATGAATGGTCTTGACAGGTTTTGCCTGTTAAAGTGCCAGTTCTTATGTACTTGCATGGAAGGTATGATTAAGGAACACTTACACGTAATATATTATGCAATCTTATACAGAGTACACAGACAGTAAAATGAATGGATGCACTTTAGGTAATGACCCATATCCTTTGGGAACAATGTGTTTATCAATTCAATATTTCAGCAACAACAATGAATGCATAATGTAATTGGATTATTGTTGTTATTATATCCACTTATTGTTTGGTATGCCTTGGTAGATTTCATGCTTTCACACCTGACTGGGATGCCAAATGTTGCCAGAATAAGTTGTTTATTAAATAAAACTGCAAACCACAATTTCCTACCAGTGCAGCATACACCTGTGGAAAACAGATTTATTAAAATATGCAGGTCACATAGGAACATAAAATATCCAGGGCATAGAAACAAATTGAGCTAATGATGGATTAAAACGAAGTCTGATATCCATTTAATTTTTCCATAATTATTTATTTTTTTCACATGTTATACTAATACACCTTTTTGTATACCTTGTACAATGATAAAAAGAGAAATGCTAGAATGCAAGCTCACTGGGGACAGGTCTCATTTCACAAGATCATTGTAATCCAGCATTTATTAACTGTAATTTAATATTTACTCTTGCATCAGCATCATATTAAATAATATATTTATCCCAGCAGATGTGGTTAAAGTTTTTGGAGGGGGTTTTCAAGCGGCACAGTAGTGAAATTTTAAATTCTAGGCAGTCCTATATTTTTGTGGTTTTTTTCAGCAAAGGTGCCATTAGTACTATGTTGCTGTGTCATTTGTCACCTAACATCTTGGATATGTTTCCATTTTCCATTGTCTCTATTTACTTACTTTTCCCAGAAAGTATCAATTGACTTTCCCAGCACTAGTATAGGATTGTCATGTGACTTTACCAGTACTGGAGTGTGTCTTGCAAGAAAGTCATTGTGAACACCCAAGTAATTAACATATGGGTGGTTCACCAAAGACTTGGTTCACCAAAGACTTGCATTGATCATCCAATAATAGATGTAATCTCTAAATGAGATGTTCTAGAAGTATACACAGATACCAGACTATTGGATGGCTGGCGATGGGGTATTTGGGCGTTGTGTATGTTAGGAGCATGTTGGTGGTGCTCTATAGCTATGTGATGGGTAGACAGTACTGCCCATTGATGCTCACATTATATGCATGGCATTCTCTGCCTCTGGACTGAATACCGGACAGCTGGTTAAATGTCCTTTACCCTTATACAAAGCTATATTTATTTTTGTGTAATTATTTATACACCTTTGCAAATTATATCCTATCTATAAAAACCTTGGAATCTGTAGAGTAGTGCTACAATTCATGTTGTTTGCTTTCTAATCTAAAACAGCACTTGCTGACTACAAACACTTTTTTGTATCCATAAAATAACTTTCAAGACTTATGCTAATTGTTTATAATGAGATGGCTTATTTTTTTTTTTCTTAGATGGCCTTAATGTAGACAGCATCACACAGTCCTCTCAACATTTGAACAGCCGGTGGACAGACTTCTGTCAGTTGCTGGGCGAGAGACTTTCTTGGCTGGAATATCAAAATAGCATCATTGCCTTTTACTCCAAGTTACAACAATTGGAACAGACAGCAATTACAGCTGAAAACTGGCTAAAAGCACAAAGTATAACAGCCTCCGAGGCAGAAACAGTCAAAACACAGTTACAAAAATGCAAGGTGAGAGAAATTATTTGCAAGTGTTTAAGTTCTGTTCCACAGAATATGCATAAATGTCATATTTAGTGGGGGATTTTACAAAAGGCTTATGTTTGTTTTGCATGCTGAATATCATACAAAAAAACTAAACTGCAAAACAATATAAGAATTATTATTTAGTGCGGACACTGCAACAAGTGAGATGTCCCACTAGTAACGCCTGAAAACACATGAATTACATTCTCCTCTTCTCTTGAATTACTCATAATGGCTCCAATGTAGTCACTTTTCTAATATTTCCCACTTACAATGTCACTATAATAAACATTATACAGTGGTAGGTGTTTTTGTATTTGTATGCAACATGATATTTCATAGGTTACACATAAATGTATGCAATAATATATACTCTATTCCATTAAATAATATATATACCATTAAATAATCTAGATCAATTATTCCATTACAGTTTTTGTACAATGAACTTAGATAATGATTGAGTACATAGCGTTTAGATAATGATAGTGCTTAGAGAATGACTGATTACACAAGTATTTGCAACCATTGTTTGATACTTGGTAGAAGTACTTTAAGCTACAATTACCCCTATGTATCACTACTACTAATTCACTACCAAAATGTGGACACTGCAATTTTCCCATTTGAACAATATTGCTAGACTTACATCAGGTTGGATGGAAACTGTTGGAGAAGTTATTATATTAGGTTATTCTACAGTTTTTCAATTTATTTAAGGTCTGGATTTTAATTGGGTTACTCCTGAAGAAAGGTTTACAAGATTTGTTTATATTTTCACCATTATCTGCTCACGCTCCTCGCTCCACCTCAAACCTTTCCATCCATCCTGCACTTTCAATCCCGCCAACCTTATCCACATATCTCCACTAGCCTCTGTTCCCTTCTCCTGTGCACTATTGAACGCCAGATCTGTTTGCAACAAACTTACATCCATCCATGATCTATATTCATTTCTAAATCCCTTAGCCTCTTGCCATTAAAGAAACTTGTCTCACCTCTTCTGACACTTCATCCCCTGCAACTCTTTCTTGTTGGGGACTCTTCCTCAGCCACACTACCAGACCTGGAAACAGATAAGGTGATGGAGTAGGCATTCTACTCTCTCCATTCTGCACCTTCCAAGTCATACCCTCTGAACTCTCCCTCTCATTCTCTTCCTTTGAAGTCCACACTATCTGTCTATTTTATCCTCTCCACCTTCGTGCTGTTGTCATTTATCACCCACCAGGTCCAGTTTCCCAATTTCTTGACAACTTTGCGGCCTGGCTCACTTATTTCCTATCCTTTGACCTGCCTACACTCATAATAGGCGATTTCAACATTACCATTGATAATCCCACTGTCTCTTCTGCCACTAAACTTCTTTCACTTACTTCCTCCTTTGGTCTCTCCCAGTGGACCTCATCTCCCACCCACTGTGATGGGCACTCCCTCGACCTTGTCTTCTCCCGCTACTGCTCCATCTCTAGTTTTTCCAGTTTTGCCTTCCAACTCTCTGACCACAACCTCCTTTCCTTAAGCCTCACCTTACCTCATGCCCTTCCCCCTGCACCCAAATACACACGTACACAACCAAACCTAAATACTCTTAACCCACTTCTCATTTTCAATCCACTCCACTTCTAATCCACTTCTCATTTTCACTAAAACAACGATTTTCTCCATTGACTGTATTGTCCTGTCCTAATCAGGCTACTTCTTTCTATAACAAAACACTTACTTGGGCACTGGACAATGCAGCTCCAGCTACTACATATAGCCGCCGATACAAACCCCAGCCATGGCACAATAAACAGACCAGCTACCTGCAAAAGTGCTCCTGCACTGCAGGGCGCCACTGGAGGAAATATCGTTCCTTTCCCCGATTTCCTCCACTATAAATTCATCATTTCATCTTATAGCACTGCCCTTTCAATTGTCAAACAAGCATTCTTCAAATCTTTAATATCCACCCTGTCTTCTAACCCACGTCGCCTTTTTGCCACCCTAAAATCACTTCTCTGCCAACCTGTACCTCCTTCCTCCCTCACTGCCCATGATTTTGCCACCTATTTCAGAGACCAAATTGACACCATTTGACAAGCTATTTCCTCATGCCAAATTACACTCACTCTACCCACCTTTACCTACACTCCCCAGTTCACCCTTAATTCATTCTCTCCAGTAACTGAAGAAGTCTCTACACTCATTTTATCATCTCACTCTAGAACCTGTCCACTCGACTCTATTCCCTCCCAGCTTCTCCGCTCCCTTTCCTCCACTGCATGCCCACCTCTAACTCACGTCTTCAACCTGTCTCTTTCCACTGGTACATTTCCATCATCCTTTAAACACGTGCTCATCTCGCCATCTATCGATCCAGCCTCTCTCTCCAACTACTGCCCTATTTCACTCCTCCCCTTTGCATCCAAACTACTTGAGCAATTAGTGTACAAACGCCTGTCTCATTTTCTCTCCTCTCATTCTCGACTGCAATCAGGCTTCCGCACCCAGAATTCCACTAAAACTGCTTTCCCAAAAGTGATCAGTGATTTACAAAATCTGAGGGTAATTTCTCCATACTCATTCTCCTGGACCTCACTGCTGGTTTTGATACTGTTGATCACCCTCTTCTCCTACACATCCTTAACTCCATTGGTCTTCATGAAACAGTTCTTTCCAGGTTCACTTCCTACTTATCGAACCGCTCCATTAGTGTTTCTACCTCTGGCAAATTCTCCCATCCACTCCCACTATCTGTTGGGGTCCCACAAGGCTCTGCTCTTGGCCCTTTACTTTTTTCATTGCACACCTCTTCTCTTGGGGCACTAACTCGCTAATTCGGCCTCCAATACCACCTTTTCGCTGATGACACCCAAATTTATATCTCTTTCCCTGACCTCTCTCCTTCTGTACTATCTTGTGTAACCAACTGTCTTTCTGCTATTTCCACATGGATGTCCCAACACTACCTAAAGCTCAACATGTCCAAAACTGAGCTTATTATCCTCCCTCCTGCCAGAGTCACCACCTTCTACCATATTTCCCTCACTGTCAATAACACCACAATTTTCTCGGTCTACCAAGCCCTCTGCCTTGGTGTCACACTTGACTCCACCCTCTGCTTTATTCCTAACCTCCAAACTCTCTCCCAGTCCTGTCGACTCCACCTTAAAAACATTGCCAGAAAACATCCTTTTCTTACTCAACATGCTACCAAAACTCATCCATTCTCTCATCATCTCCCGTCTTGACTATTGCAATCTTCTGCTCTCTGGCATTCCTGACACTCATATATCCACACATCAATGCATCCTAAATGCTGCTGCAAGATCGATCTTCCTCTCTCACTGCTCCACATCTACTACACCACTTTGCAAATCTCTACACTAGCTCCCTGTGTCCTCCAGAATTAATTAAAATTACTCACCCTTACCTACAAAGTCCTCAACAACACTACCCCTGCATACATCACAGATCTCATATCAAAATGCTCTCCCTCCCACCCACTTAGATCTACCTCTGACCTTCGCCTTGTCTCATCTCTGGTAATCACCTCTCACTTCCACCTACAAGAATTCTTTCATGCTGCTCCCCACTTATGGAATTCCCTACCACGCTCAATCAGACTTTCCCACAGCCTTAAAATCTTTACAAGCTCTTTGAAAACACATCTCTTTTTCAGAGGTGACCATATCTTTGATAACACTATTCACAATAATGCACCCTCACAATTATTTCAATCTTCACTCTAAGTCACACTAGCTTCCCTTGTTTCAGCTGTGCCCTCTTCCATTTAGAATGTAAGCTCTCTAATGAGCAGAGTCCTCCATACCCTTTGTTTTCATGTCTGCATTTATTTTGTCTACCTTGTATGTCCCTGTTTTATGTATGTACTATTTTCCCTACTGTACGGTGCTGTGGAGCACTGTGGCACCTTACAAATCTATGATAATAATAACACTAATAATAATAATTTTACTAAGGGACATTTGCATTACTTTTTATAAAGTTTTCCAGTACTTGAAGCAGAGAAGCATACTCATAGAATTATGCTCCACAGTAAGGAAAATGTTCTTAGAATGATGTGTAGCGTTAGGTTTGCACCAAACATAGTGCCTCACTTTGAGGCCAAAACACTTAGCATTGGTCTCATCAGACTATATAAACTTCCTCCACTTGCTATGTGGGTCTTTCAGTGGCATTCTTTTTCTGATTAAAAGCAGATTTGTAAAATGCCCAGGCTATAGTTGTCCATGAAATACTGTAACTCTGTCAGAGTTGCCTTATGCCTTTTGGGCACCAGCCTAACGAGTGGCCTCTTGCACAGTTACCCAATTTTGAAAGATGGCCTTTCATAGACAAATTCACAGTTGTGCTATATTCTCTCCATTTCTTTATGATATACTTGCCAATACTCTGAGTATTATTAAAAGTCTTCAAATCTTCTTATAGCCTTCTCCTGATTGGTGCTTTTCAACAACATTTCCTCAGATTTGCTTTGGATATTTTGTGACGGCACTAATCTTGTTTGTAACGACAATAACAAACTGTGGGGCAACCCAAGTACAAGTGTATTGGTTCTTAAATTAATTGGAACACTTTAATTGTACACATATGGACTCCTGTCACTAAGTTGTGTGAGCTCTCAAGACAACTGATTGCACCAGGATTTATGTTAGGTGTATGTTGGTAAAATATTTGAATATGTCTTGTTTATCTTTTTATTGGATTATTTAACAATAATATAAATGTTGAACAGTAACATAAACATGACTAAATAAGCATTCTGAGTGAAAGTTGCAGGGAGTCCAGGGAAGAGATGAAAGACAATCAGGCATGGAGAGAGCCTATAAACATTTTACTGTAGTCAAGAGATATAAAGTTATGCAAAGTAACATATCAACTGTATCTTCTTACTAACAGAATCCAATTCACCCATTGTCAAAAAGTATGACATTCCAAGCATGGAATTGTATGGAGAAAAAAATAACCAATTAACCTTTAAATACCTCTAATTGATAAAAGTATATCTTCTAAAATAATTAAGCCAGGTAGGGCATTATATTTGTGTGGTTTGCTGAAGCTATAAACTCAAACTATGCAAAATAATATAAAAATGTGAATAATATATACAGGTACATGATATTTATCCAGAAAGTGAAAAAATAAAAATAAAAAAGTTAATTATTTCATACACATGACAACCAAGCATTTCCTCCAATATCTGCTGTGGGAAATACTTTTACAGAATTTAGTGAGGATGGAAATGCATATCAGGGGCACTGCAGGGACTGGGGTAACATTTATACAGTATATTGTATAAGGAACCTAAATTACAGGAAAAAAACAGATTCCAGATATTAGATATGTCAGCGCACCCGTGACTTGGAAGCTACTGTAAGGGGCCACACAGAATTCCAGCACTCAATCTTTCACTCACCTACCTGATAGGCTTTGGATCTAACTGGACCCCCCCCCCCCCCAACACAGACACTTGCTTCCATATGCACCTACAGCTGCCACCATCTACTGTTTTAAAGCCAATAGAAGCCTGTAGCTTAATTGATCAATTGCATACACTCTGCGTTCTGATAACTAAATGCGTTGACCCTTCCACACTTGCTTTTAAAGGGTTAATACAGCCAAGCAACCTATTTCTTCTAAACAGACTATGGCTTTGTTTAGAGCAATAAGGACATCAGCTTATTATATTGAAATTTAATGTACGAAAAAATAGTGCAATGCTTATAGGATAGAGAAACATGACAGGCGACATAGAGCAAAAGCAACTAAAATAATAAAATAAAATAAAAATAAAAGGAGAAAATTCAGGCTATAAACTTTCATAGTAGTTATATATCTGGGGACTGGTCTGGTAGGACATATGGACAGCTTACAATTTGATTGTGTTCACAAAAGTCTGACCCCAGTTATTACGTGAACTGGTCTTTTAAAGACTGTTTCTTACTGCCCCACCCTATGCTGTAAACATCTGTGATTGGTTACCCAGACTGATGTCAGAATTTTACAACCTCAACTTTCCAACTCGCTTTTTAATCCCAAATGCTTATAAGTAACAGTTTTATTTCCTGGTGAGTGTCAAACCAATGCAATTTTATCATAAGTTAACCCACTATAAATTTACCAATGTATAGACGCCAAATAATGCTATGTAAAGTTGATCAGTTGAGCCAAAACTCATTTCCTGCCATTCTCTGCATGACAGACCACTTTATTCAACAAATGTTTTGCCTTTCATCTTCCCATTTAGGAATATGTGTTTACCTACTATCAATATGAATTATTGGAGGTAAATCTAGGTTGAATTAGATATTTACTATAGAGGTTATAGGATAGCTGTGTGCTCTCGGACCACATGCCGTTTTGTGTGTGGATGGTAAGCTCCCCTCTGAGCTGGAGCCCTGGGATTAAGCTAAGAGTTTTCCAGTGGGTTTGAAAAACCAATCAGATTCTAGCTATCATTAATTTAGTGCATTCTACAAAATGATAGCTAGAATCTGATTGGTTGCTATAGCAACATCTCCACTTTTCAAACCCACCGGGAAACTCTCAGCTCGATATATGCACCCCCTGATGTCTTATGAGGTGTCAAGTTTCTCATGTGACAGGACTTATCTCATTCATCTCTTTGAAGCCATATGGTTACCTCCTAGAGATGACAAA